>NW_020356408.1:0-29709 GCF_002211085.1 Panicum hallii
CTATGGAAGAAGGGATGTTTATGCAATTAATATTAACCAAAGGTCCTTTTATGCAAAATGGATGGAGTTGAGGGAAAAGTTTAAAAGTATAAGGGTTATATTACAAAAAAATAGTATCTGTGGTTAAATTGCAAAAATATATGTGAAATTACCATAGGGTGTATGTGCAAAAGCAATTTTACTTAAGGATTTACATAAAATGTGAAATTATTACTAAGTCTAGTTTATTTCCAAAAACTATTGCTCAAATGTAGATGAACCTTAAAGAGAAGTTGTAGAGTTTGGAAAACCATGCACTTTTGCTTTTTGGACCATCTTCATTTGAGCATTGGTTTAAAAGTTACAAGCCCTTTACAGTAAGGCCCCTGCCTTTCTCTGAAATTACAGATCAGTCCACAAATCAGTTCATCCCCTTTTCCTCAGGCGCCTCTGTTCCCCCTGCTCTGCCTTCTCTGTTTCCTCTGTCGCCGGAGTTATGAGCCGCCCTGGCTCACCGCCGGCCATCTCCCCTGCCCTCCCCATCCACGCGTTGCCTGCTGCTTGGCCACCGCTCTACCCCCCTTGCTGGCGCCCCGCCCGTGTGCCACGGGCCTGCATTGCTCGCCGGCGCCGCTTCTGCCGCCGCCGCAAATCCCGCGAGCAGCCTTATCCCCTCCCCTCTCTTCTGCCTACGGCACCAGTGGGCCGCCATCACCACCCGTTTTGACTATAAAAGAACCGCCCGGGGCACCTCGCGCGCGTACAGAACCTGCCGCTCCACCATTGTCGCGCCGTGAGCTCGGGTTACCGTGGGATTCCCTCCTCCGTTCCTTTCCTCCCCAATTGACCGCACTGTGAGCTTCCCCGAGCCTTACAGAACCTCCCCAGCCAGCCCTCTCCCTCCTTCGTTCGCCGGGAATTACCCCGCCGCCGTGCGCCTCCGGCGCCGGTCCTGTTCTCCGCGGGCAGCCCTCCTCCGACCGCCTTGACCCCCTCCAAGACCACCACTAGGTAGCCCGAAGTCCCCTCATGCTCCCCCTCTCTTTTCCCCTCACCGCCGGCGACATCCCCGGCCGGAATTTGGCCGGACATGTGCCTCCTCCCCGCCGGCCAAAGCCCTGGACTTGATTGCTTGCTGCGTTTTCTTTTCAGGGGGTTAACTGTAAAATGCAGGGACTAGTTTGTAAGGAGTACTTGTTATTTCATGTGAGGGTCTTTTCTGTCTTGTAAAATTCATAACAATTCGCAGAAAATCCTAAAATGGCAAAACTAGTTTTGTTAGAAACTAGATTTTAAACTCTATGACTTTTGTTAATAGAGTTTAGTTTGAAATAAAATATTTCTACCTGTGTTTCGAGTCTAAAGTTAAGGGGTAAAGATACATTCAACCTTGTTATTTCATGTTCCTTTGTTTTTCTAAAATGTAGTATGAATGTTCTATGATCTCTAACTAACCTTGTGTTCAGTTGCAAACTTAAACTTGATTTAAATTTAACTTCTTTTATTTGAACTCTCAAATTGGAAATATTAAATAAACCTATTATATAACCTCTTCTAAATTAACACCATTATTAGTCTCTAATGCGATATTTTATAATCAAAATTCTATAATCTTTTATTTAAAAGTTTTTAATTCAAATTTTGGTTCATTTCAAATTTAACGTAAATGTTTTAGTTCGTAGTACAATAAATTCTACCATCTCTTTATAAATAGTGTTTCAAATCTAAACCCTCTTTATTTTATGTATGTTTGTGTGAGTTATAATATTTGCAATGTGGATTTCCAAATTTAAATTTCACCTTATTAACTTATTGCATTTCATGTAGAATCAACGACACTCGACGACGGAGACTACGAACTGGTCCTAGGACAAGACCAAGGCTTTCCAGAAGATCCAGCACAAGTCGTCGAAGGACTAACTGAAGTTCCGAACCCGAGTTCGGAAATTTCTGACTCTCCTGCCCCTACCCCCACTCCAGAAGGCAAGCCCCGGACATGTTCCCCTACTTTATTTACACTGCAATCTATATCTATCTATATTGTATCTTGCATTAGGTCTAGGAATTGAGATGAAACCCTAGATGCATAAATTTTAGGAATCCAATGTAATGCTCCGAGTCCTTATCGGATAGATGCTCGCTAATAGGACCGGTAGAAGTCGAGTGATTTCCTGTCACTCGCGCGATATAGGAGTTGCATGTTTACATTTCTGCAGTCACTATAAGGATGACGGACAGGGTCATGTCTGTATCATAACCTGAAAGTTTACCCTGTCTGTTTCGTTAAAAGTTGATAAGGTCGATCTATGTGGTAGTGGTGGCTAAGTTTTTGAAAGTACTAGCCACATGCCGTGAAATATGGTAAGCGGTAAACCTAGTAACCAATCGGCCCGGTGAGTGGACATACCTCCCACCACTCGATCTTTATGTTATGTTCACACGCACCGACCTGTGGGAGTACGTTCTGCAAGGCAGACAGGAATACGGGTTTAGTAGTCGCGCTACAGACGTATGTCCTGCACACATAGGGTGTGCGTACGGTCCTGCAAGTCGCTTGTGGTGGCCTGTCCACGAGTCGGAAAGAAAGGCAAATGGTTGCTTCGGAACGATCATTGGATGTTCCAAGCGTGTGTGTTAGGTTTACCTTGCAAGGTTAAATTCGATTCGAATCGTCCGCCTCTCACGAAGCTTGAGATTGCTTATCCCTTCTGCCACATTGAGTAAAAAGTGTAATTGTTGATGAGATAACCCTGATGGATGATAATCACTACCTTGCTTGCTTAATGTAGGTGCTAACCTAGAATAAATATTCAACTAGAATCTGAAAGCTAAAACCTGAAAGTAGTTATACTCTTTGTTGCTTTTCAGCTGAAAATAAACCCAGAGCCTTACAATTCCTTCATGAGTCTAGCTATGGGCTAAAGTATACCCAATCCCGGGTAAGCCTTGCTGAGTATTAGAATACTCAGCCTTGCCATTGTCTATTTCAGGTATATCCTACGAGAACCCCACGGACAACCTTGGGTGGCCAACGTCCGTTCCGTTTGGCTGGTCCGTGGAATGGGACCCGTCCCCGGCCGGCACTGACCCTCCGGAGTGACACCAGGCCCTGGGCTAGGCATGGTGTTTGCCGTCGCGACGTCTGTAGCCGCGTAAAACTTTTTCTTCCGCTGTGAGTTGGACAAGCTGTTATGCTTGTCAGTTGAACTTGGTTATGTATAAGTTTACTCATCTTTGAAACTCGGTTGTAATAATGTATATATATATGTTGTAAATTAAAAGTTGATGAGCTATTCTGTGATGTGAACTCGCCTTCGTGCGAGGTAAACCTGCTTCGATCCTGCTGAACCGTGGTTGTATCGGGCGGAGACCCGACAGACCAAAGGATTGTTCCGTTTGAAGTGCGTTAAGCTGACTGCAGTTGGTACGGCGGTCAATAGCGCACTTGAGCCGGAATAATTCGACCGGTTCTGCCACAGCTGGTATCAGAGCTGTAGGTTTATCCTTACATCTAAAGTAGCTCTTAAAAAGTATTTTCTGGATAAAAGTTTGCCAACAAATGAATTTACAAAGTACGTTGGATCCGTTAAGGTTGGTAATTAGAACGTAAAGCCCTAGGGGTTTATATGGGAAAGTATCAGGTGGCAATAAGAGTATATATATGTAAATCTGACTTGCAGCACTACTTTCTGTCAAAACTTAAATTCTTGTACAAACTCAATTTTACTTCCTGTAACGACATCTACGTACGGAGGTAAGAAGGTAAGGATCCTCAGCCAACTGAGGGAGCTTGGCCTTACCGTCGGTGATGCGAGCCGAACGCTGTTTCTCAAGCAGTGGCCTACTTGAGATGCTGCCAATATACCAACTTGGGTTGATTATATTGGGAGTATATGGTTCGGCGCAGGGTATGGCGATCGCTGTTCATACCCCCGCATTTTGTGGTACCCCCCGTGAATACGTTGTTTCGATAACGTATGTTAACGTTGTCTGTACGGCGGTAATTGTACAGATGCTGTTTCTATAGTGAGCAGTAATGATTGGGGACGCTTTCATGTCGTGCTGCCATGAAAGGTTCATGAGATTTATATAAATATGTGTATTTTTCTGCAGGTACACTAACCACGTTTACGCTATTAGGATGCGTAGGGTTTATCGACTAGTTATATATAGTGAGAGACGTATGATTATGCCACCGGAATTAACTACGTAAGTCCGAAAATATTCGGCAGTTGTTTTGGTTGTGAGGACGAGTAGCGCGTGCATGCATCTTTTCTCAATGAAAGAATTTCATATATGATGGACATGTTATGTGTATTTGGAATGGGTTAATGTAGAGCTAAGGATAGCTTTAAGTTGGGTATCTTATATGGGATCTTAGTTTTCTATCTGATTTCCAGCCTTTGCTGTTAACAGAATTGGTTATCTTGATCTGTTTATCTTGTATTCTCCTAACAAGATAACAAGTTTTACCATTTGCATCCTGGTCGCAGATGGTAGTACCTTCTAATGTTTTCTGGGATCCGGAAGGGCATCTCCACACTAATGCCCTTCACTGGGAGGGTTTTCCCCGCTTGCTATGGGAATCTTTGCAGGCTTTCTATTACACAGAACCCCCTCAGTACGACGCTGTTGAACATGTGGAAGACGGAGTACATAGGGCCCATGTCAGGATGGGTATACCTCAGCATCCTTTCCGTTCACAATGGCAGCCTATTGAGATCAGTACGACGGGCTACAGAATTATGGACACCATTGAAGCAGCGGCCCTAGAGGCCATTTATGCTTTTTGTAGTCAACATCCCGAGGAAGTTGTAGGACAACCTATAGGTTTGTTTGCCACAACAGATCCTGGTGAAGCGGAGCGAGACCTCAGAATAATTCCTGAAAGTCATAGGCTAGAAGGTCCACCCGAAGAAGTAGTGCAAGGAATGAGACGTTATACGAGCGTGCAATACCACTATCACATGCTGCTACGCCGTGAGATAAGCCATCTGATTACTGCTGCGCGAAGTTTCCACGGGGACGCTGCCAGATACTTTACTCAGGCCGATCAACTTCAAGCAGTGGTACTTGAGAAGAATGGAATAATCGCTACTCAAAACGAGACCATCCACCATAGGGAGGATCAGATTAATGAAAGCGATCATATAATCACCCAGCGGAATACGGTTATCGAATTCCTGCAGACACAAGTCCAAGACCTAATTCTTGCGGTGGATGACGCTCAAGCCCAGATCGAGGAATTGCAGCAGCTTCCGAATCCTCCAGATGCACCGGCAGCACCTGAAGCTGAAGAGGAAGAGGAAGATCCCGAGGAAATTGAAGGGGTCTCCGAACTTGATTCTGAGCATGGGGATCCTGTCGTCAGTCCCCACCACTCCTCCTCTGGAAGCCAGTCATCAGTGGGCAATTTTGATGACTTTTAGTCATGGTTGACGGAGTGGTAGTTTAGATGTAATAAATGTTTAAGATGTAATATAAGTGATGTGTAGAATATCTAGTTATAAAGCCACTTGTTGTATATGTGGCATGTACTCTTAGGTAAAAGTTTGTAACCTTTTGAGTGTGCTGATGTAAGATAGTAGTATCTTTATAGTAATCTAAATCCTGAGTTTGGGTTATCTTGTTCAACACCTGTGTACCTGTTATGAGTAGACTGAATGGAGCATATGTATTATAGTTCAGCTGGATAAATTGTATCTTATCTGAAATTGGAGCAAGATTATGGTTGATAATGGATATCTTCTTTATTTCAGATGGTTGGAGCTACTCGAGGAACCCCGGAAGGATTCCGGGCAGGACAGCCTGGTAGTTCTCAGCAACCACCACCGCCACCTCCAAATTTGGCCGAGGTTATGGCCCGGCAAACTGAGCTTCTAAATCAACTTGTGCAAGCTCAGATGGGCCATTTCCAGCAGCAACCTCGAGGCCGAGGTGAACCTCTGTCGGCCAACTATCAGGACTTCCTCAGCACCCAACCTCCTTTATTCCACAAAGCCGAGGAACCTTTAGATGCGGATGCTTGGTTGCGGACTATCGAGTCCAAGTTCGCCTTATTATCAGCTCCATGTTCAGAGGAGAACAAAGTGCTCTTCGCCGCCCAGCAACTCCGAGGCCATGCACGTCTTTGGTGGGACCAGTTTCATGCAATGCAACCCGCCGAACACGTGATCATTTGGGATGAATTTCGGACTGCTTTTCGGGCCCATCACATACCAGCTGGACTCATTGAGCGAAAGCTCAATGAATTTTTAAATCTGACCCAAGGTACCCGCACAGTTACACAATATGCACAGGTTTTCAATCACCTGAGCCAGTATGCGGGATCACACGCGGACACAGATGCCCGCAAATGTGATCGTTTTCGTCGAGGCCTAAACACCAAGCTCAAGGAATGGCTGAATTTAGTAAAGGCCAATGATTTCAATGAGTTGGTCAACATGGCCATAACTCAAGAAGATTGTATTGCCGCCCACAGGGCGGAAAAGAAACGGAAAGCACCCACAGGACCTGCAACTCCACAGTCGCCTCGGTATCGGCTAGTCCCGAGTAATGCCCCTCGAGCTCCGCCTCGAGGCAATATATCAGGCAGATGGGTAGCCCGACCTCCCCAGCAAGCACAATTCAATCGACCACCCCTGCCACAAAATCAGCAACAACCTCAACAAGGTCTGCGGCCGAGCTTTCCGCCAGCTACTCCAGGAAACAACAATAATCGTTGTTTCAATTGCGGAAGCCCGTCCCATTTCATTAAGGATTGCCCTCAACCTAGGAAATCATTCCAAGGGCAAACATCTAATCCAAACTACAAAGGCAAGGGTAAGAGACAAGTGGTGCAGGTCCGACAAGGGAGGGTGAATCTCACTACGCTCTCCGAACTTCCTGAAGGGGCACCGATAATGACGGGTACATTTTCTATTAATTATTATCCCGTTATTGTTCTTTTTGATACTGGTGCCACCCATAGTTTTATCAGTATGGATTGTGGGATTAGAATGGACTTAAATATCTGTAGTACAAATGAAGCTTATAGGATTATAACTCCTGGTGGTAAGATTGTGTCCAATCAAATCTGTAGAATGGTACCCATTCAGTTGGGTGGTCATCTAATCAAAACCGATCTGCTAGTGCTAGACCTGAAGGGGATGGATGTTCTTTTGGGTATGAACTGGATGACCCAGCATCATGTATTCTTAGATATCCCTTCTCGAACTGTGGAGATAAATGTGCCAGAAAATGAATCTACTATTCTTTATCTCCCGCAACCAAAATCTTTTAATTCTTGTACCTATACTGCATCTAAGGTCAAACTGGAGGATATTCCAGTCGTTTGTGAATATCCGGATGTTTTTCCAGATGATTTACCGGGAATGCCCTCAGACCGAGATATTGAATTCATTATAGAACTCCAACCTGGTACAGCCCCTATTTCCAAGAGATCTTATCGTATGCCTCCTAATGAGTTGGCCGAGTTAAAAATCCAACTCCAAGATCTTTTAGATAAAGGCTTCATCCGTCCTAGTGCATCACCATGGGGTTGTCCGGCCATATTTGTGAAAAAGAAAGATAATAGCTTAAGGCTGTGTGTTGATTATCGTCCTCTCAATGCGGTGACTATCAAAAACAAGTACCCTCTACCCCGCATTGATATCCTCTTTGATCAGTTAGCCGGAGCTAAGGTATTTTCTAAAATAGATCTTCGTTCCGGTTACCACCAAATTAAGATTCGGCCCAGTGATGTTCCAAAAACAGCTTTCTCCACTCGGTATGGTCTATACGAGTATCTTGTCATGTCGTTTGGTCTTACTAATGCCCCAGCCTATTTCATGTATCTCATGAATTCTGTTTTCATGCAAGAACTCGACAAATTCGTCGTGGTCTTCATTGATGACATCTTAATCTACTCTAAAACTCCAGAAGATCATGCTAAACATCTCCATGTCATCCTTCAGCGATTAAGAAATCACCACCTATATGCCAAATTCTCTAAATGTGAGTTTTGGCTAGATACAGTCAAATTTCTGGGCCATACCATCTCTGGTGACGGAATATCTGTCGATCCCAGTAAGGTACAAGAAGTGATGGATTGGAAACCCCCAACCTCCGTCCATCAAATTCGTAGTTTTCTCGGTCTAGCTGGCTATTATCGCCGTTTTATTCCAGACTTTTCCAGAATAGCCAAACCTATGACCGAACTACTAAAGAAAGGTGTGAATTTCTCCTGGGATCAAAAATGCGAAGATGCATTTCATATTCTTAGAAATCATCTTACGACAGCTCCAGTCTTAGCTCAACCAGATGTCTCAAAACCTTTTGACATCTACTGTGATGCGTCGGGAACTGGACTTGGTTGTGTACTTATGCAAGACAACCGAGTAATTGCATATGCATCACGAGCACTTAGGGTTCATGAACGAAATTATCCCACCCATGATCTCGAACTCGCAGCTGTTATTCATGCCCTAAAGATCTGGAGACACCATCTGATGGGTACGAAATGTCATATCTACACTGATCATAAAAGCCTCAAATATATCTTCACCCATGCAGATCTAAATATGAGGCAAAGGCGCTGGCTAGAACTTATCAAGGATTATGACGTGGAAGTACATTATCATCCAGGCAAGGCCAATGTCGTTGCAGATGCTCTTAGTCGCAAAGCACATTGTTCTTGCCTATCCATTGAAGCATTCGACGAAATTCTCTGCTGGGAAATGAATAAACTCAATCTAGAGATCGTTTCCCAAGGTGACTTAAACTATCTTTCGGTTGAAGCCACACTCAGAGATAGCATTGTTCTAGCACAGCAGCGTAATGAAGGGGTCAGAATCATTAAACAAAAGATAACCCAAGGTGAAGGGAAGTATAAATGCTTCCGAGTAGATCCTGAAGGAGTTTTATGGTTCAACGAACGTATTGTTGTACCGAAGAACCATAAACTCCGGAAGCAAATAATGGATGAAGCCCATCTATCTAAATTCTCTATCCACCCTGGCAGTACAAAAATGTATCAGGATCTGAAACAGAACTTTTGGTGGACTCGTATGAGACGAGAAATTGCCAAATATGTGTCGGAATGTGATATCTGCCAAAGAGTCAAAGCCAGTCATTTGAAGACTGCTAGTATTCTTCAACCTCTACCCATTCCCTCGTGGAAGTGGGAGGATATCAGTATGGACTTTATTGTTGGCCTACCCAACACTTCTCGGAGGCATGACTCTATTTGGGTAATCGTTGATCGATTAACCAAGACGGCACATTTTCTTCCCGTGCATACCACATACAATGCCAAAAGGTATGCTGAGATTTATCTGGATCAGATTATTCGACTCCATGGAGTACCTAAAACGATCATTTCAGATCGTGGAGCACAATTTGTTGCTAGGTTCTGGGAGCAACTTCATGAGGCTCTTGGGACTAAATTAATTCGAAGCTCCGCCTATCATCCTCAGACGGATGGGCAAACTGAGCGAATAAACCAAATCCAGGAAGATATGCTCAGAGCTTGTGTACTCCAATTCGACAAAAATTGGGATAAGTACTTGTCACTAGCAGAATTCTCTTACAACAATAGCTATCAGACAAGTATTAAAATGGCTCCCTTTGAAGCATTATACGGTCGCCGATGCCGAACTCCTTTGAGTTGGTCACAAACCGGCGAGCGCAAAATTTTTGGACCCGATCTAGTTGTAGAAGCAGAGGATAAAGTCAAGCTTATCCAGGACAATCTAAAGGCCGCCCAATCTCGACAGAAAAGCTACGCAGATATACGAAGAAGACCATTACAGTTTTACGTCGGAGACTTCGTATATCTTCGAGTATCTCCTATCCGAGGTGTTCAAAGATTCGGTGTAAAAGGGAAACTTGCTCCTCGATACATCGGACCCTTTGAAATCCTTGAAATCTGTGGACCTGTAGCTTACCGTCTCCAACTTCCACCTCAATTAGCAGCCATTCATAACATCTTTCATGTATCCCAGCTCAGAAAGTGTATTAAGATCCCCACCGAGATCATCGATTCTCAAGCTATCGAAATCGAACCAGATCTGACCTATACGGAACATCCCATCAGAATCCTTGACACTAAAGAGAGAAGTACCAGGAGAGAGACCACCAAAATGTACAAGATTCAATGGAACCATCACACAGAGGAAGAAGCAACATGGGAAACCGAATCTTATCTCCAATACAACTTTCCCAAATTCTTCCAAACCAATCTTCGAGCTTGATCTTTCTGCTCCATTCTGCTTCGGAATCTCGGGACGAGATTCTTTTTAGGGGGGAAGGCTGTGACACTCAGGTAATTAGCTAGGTCATACCTTAGAATTTAAGTAAGCTTGTATGTTCAAAGTTTAGCAAAAATGCATTTTATGTATGTAATGCTATGGAAGAAGGGATGTTTATGCAATTAATATTAACCAAAGGTCCTTTTATGCAAAATGGATGGAGTTGAGGGAAAAGTTTAAAAGTATAAGGGTTATATTACAAAAAAATAGTATCTGTGGTTAAATTGCAAAAATATATGTGAAATTACCATAGGGTGTATGTGCAAAAGCAATTTTACTTAAGGATTTACATAAAATGTGAAATTATTACTAAGTCTAGTTTATTTCCAAAACTATTGCTCAAATGTAGATGAACCTTAAAGAGAAGTTGTAGAGTTTGGAAAACCATGCACTTTTGCTTTTTGGATCATCTTCATTTGAGCATTGGTTTAAAAGTTACAAGCCCTTTACAGTAAGGCCCCTGCCTTTCTCTGAAATTACAGATCAGTCCACAAATCAGTTCATCCCCTTCTTCCTCAGGCGCCTCTGTTCCCCCTGCTCTGCCTTCTCTGTTTCCTCTGTCGCCGGAGTTATGAGCCGCACTGGCTCACCGCCGGCCATCTCCCCTGCCCTCCCCCATCCACGCGTTGCCTGCTGCTTGGCCACCGCTCTACCCCCCCCCTTGCTGGCGCCCCGCCCGTGTGCCACGGGCCTGCATTGCTCGCCGGCGCCGCTTCTGCCGCCGCCGCAAATCCCGCGAGCAAGCCTTATCCCCTCCCCTCTCTTCTGCCCTACGGCACCAGTGGGCCGCCATCACCCCGTTTGACTATAAAAGAACCGCCCGGGGCACCTCGCGCGCGTACAGAACCTGCCGCTCCACCATTGTCGCCGCCGTGAGCTCGGGTTACCGTGGGATTCCCTCCTCCGTTCCTTTCCTCCCCAAATTGACCGCACTGTGAGCTTCCCCGAGCCTTACAGAACCTCCCCAGCCAGCCCTCTCCCTCCTTCGTTCGCCGGAATTACCCCGCCGCCGTGCGCCTCCGGCCGCCGGTCCTGTTCTCCGCGGGCAGCCCTCCTCCGACCGCCTTGACCCCCTCCAAGACCACCACTAGGTAGCCCGAAGTCCCCTCATGCTCCCCCTCTCTTTTCCCCTCACCGCCGGCGACATCCCCGGCCGGAATTTGGCCGGACATGTGCCTCCTCCCCGCCGGCCAAAGCCCCTGGACTTGATTGCTTGCTGCGTTTTCTTTTCAGGGGGTTAACTGTAAAATGCAGGGACTAGTTTGTAAGGAGTACTTGTTATTTCATGTGAGGGTCTTTTCTGTCTTGTAAAATTCATAACAATTCGCAGAAAAATCCTAAAATGGCAAAACTAGTTTTGTTAGAAACTAGATTTTAAACTCTATGACTTTTGTTAATAGAGTTTAGTTTGAAATAAAATATTTCTACCTGTGTTTCGAGTCTAAAGTTAAGGGGTAAAGATACATTCAACCTTGTTATTTCATGTTCCTTTGTTTTTCTAAAATGTAGTATGAATGTTCTATGATCTCTAACTAACCTTGTGTTCAGTTGCAAACTTAAACTTGATTTAAATTTAACTTCTTTTATTTGAACTCTCAAATTGGAAATATTAAATAAACCTATTATATAACCTCTTCTAAATTAACACCATTATTAGTCTCTAATGCGATATTTTATAATCAAAATTCTATAATCTTTTATTTAAAAGTTTTTAATTCAAATTTTGGTTCATTTCAAATTTAACGTAAATGTTTTAGTTCGTAGTACAATAAATTCTACCATCTCTTTATAAATAGTGTTTCAAATCTAAACCCTCTTTATTTTATGTATGTTTGTGTGAGTTATAATATTTGCAATGTGGATTTCCAAATTTAAATTTCACCTTATTAACTTATTGCATTTCATGTAGAATCAACGACACTCGACGACGGAGACTACGAACTGGTCCTAGGACAAGACCAAGGCTTTCCAGAAGATCCAGCACAAGTCGTCGAAGGACTAACTGAAGTTCCGAACCCGAGTTCGGAAATTTCTGACTCTCCTGCCCCTACCCCCACTCCAGAAGGCAAGCCCCGGACATGTTCCCCTACTTTATTTACACTGCAATCTATATCTATCTATATTGTATCTTGCATTAGGTCTAGGAATTGAGATGAAACCCTAGATGCATAAATTTTAGGAATCCAATGTAATGCTCCCGAGTCCTTATCGGATAGATGCTCCGCTAATAGGACCGGTAGAAGTCGAGTGATTTCCTGTCACTCGCGCGATATAGGAGTTGCATGTTTACATTTCTGCAGTCACTATAAGGATGACGGACAGGGTCATGTCTGTATCATAACCTGAAAGTTTACCCTGTCTGTTTCGTTAAAAGTTGATAAGGTCGATCTATGTGGTAGTGGTGGCTAAGTTTTTGAAAGTACTAGCCACATGCCGTGAAATATGGTAAGCGGTAAACCTAGTAACCAATCGGCCCGGTGAGTGGACATACCTCCCACCACTCGATCTTTATGTTATGTTCACACGCACCGACCTGTGGGAGTACGTTCTGCAAGGCAGACAGGAATACGGGTTTAGTAGTCGCGCTACAGACGTATGTCCTGCACACATAGGGTGTGCGTACGGTCCTGCAAGTCGCTTGTGGTGGCCTGTCCACGAGTCGGAAAGAAAGGCAAACGGTTGCTTCGGAACGATCATTGGATGTTCCAAGCGTGTGTGTTAGGTTTACCTTGCAAGGTTAAATTCGATTCGAATCGTCCGCCTCTCACGAAGCTTGAGATTGCTTATCCCTTCTGCCACATTGAGTAAAAAGTGTAATTGTTGATGAGATAACCCTGATGGATGATAATCACTACCTTGCTTGCTTAATGTAGGTGCTAACCTAGAATAAATATTCAACTAGAATCTGAAAGCTAAAACCTGAAAGTAGTTATAATCTTTGTTGCTTTTCAGCTGAAAATAAACCCAGAGCCTTACAATTCCTTCATGAGTCTAGCTATGGGCTAAAGTATACCCAATCCCGGGTAAGCCTTGCTGAGTATTAGAATACTCAGCCTTGCCATTGTCTATTTCAGGTATATCCTACGAGAACCCCACGGACAACCTTGGGTGGCCAACGTCCGTTCCGTTTGGCTGGTCCGTGGAATGGGACCCGTCCCCGGCCGGCACTGACCCTCCGGAGTGACACCAGGCCCTGGGCTAGGCATGGTGTTTGCCGTCGCGACGTCTGTAGCCGCGTAAAACTTTTTCTTCCGCTGTGAGTTGGACAAGCTGTTATGCTTGTCAGTTGAACTTGGTTATGTATAAGTTTACTCATCTTTGAAACTCGGTTGTAATAATGTATATATATATGTTGTAAATTAAAAGTTGATGAGCTATTCTGTGATGTGAACTCGCCTTCGTGCGAGGTAAACCTGCTTCGATCCTGCTGAACCGTGGTTGTATCAGGCGGAGACCCGACAGACCAAAGGATTGTTCCGTTTGAAGTGCGTTAAGCTGACTGCAGTTGGTACGGCGGTCAATAGCGCACTTGAGCCGGAATAATTCGACCGGTTCTGCCACAACCCATTTGTTTCATCAAATTCAACATCATATGCTTCTTCAACAATACCATGTGTTTTGTTGTAGACCCGATAAGCCTTACTACAAGATGAATACCCGAGAAGAAAACCCTCATCACAATTGCTTTGGAACTTTGATAACCGAGTTCCCTTCTTGAGAATATAGCATTTGCAACCAAATACTCTAAAATATGATATATTTGGTTTGCTTCCAATGAGCAACTCATATGGGGTCTTGTTATGGAATCTATGGCAATACAATCTATTAGACGCATGACAAGCCGTGTTGATTGCTTCGGCCCAAAAACTATCGGAAACATTGTACTCGGAAAGCATTGATCTTGCCATGTCAATCAAGGTTCTATTTTTCCGCTCAACAAGACCATTTTGTTCCGGAGTGTACTTGGTTGAAAATTCATGCTTTATTCCTTTCTCATCACACCATTTTTCAACTCTTGTGTTTTTAAATTCACTTCCGTTGTCACTCCTCACTCTCTTCACCTTGAGTTCAAATTCATTTTCGGTTCTAGTCAAGAATTTTTTGAATATGTCATAAGTATCGGCTTTGTCATGAAGAAAGAAAACCCAAGTATACCTTGAGTAATCATCCATTACCACAAGACAATAGCAATTTCCACCAATACTTCTATAAGTAGTAGGACCAAATAAATCAATATGCAATAATTCCAATGGTCTCTCGGTTGACATGACACTCTTAGTTGGATGAGCATTTGCAACTTGCTTCCCGGCTTGACATGCACTACATAACTTATCTTTCTCAAACTTCACATTCTTCAAGCCAACTACTAAATCATGCTTTATGAGACGGTTGAGTTGTTTCATGCCAACATGACCAAGTCTTCTATGCCATAACCAACCCAAAGATGATTGAGTGAACAAACATGTAGACAAGTTGGCCTCTTTAGTAGCAAAATCCACAAGATATACATCCTCATATCTAAATCCCGTAAAGATGTGATTTTTTCCATCCAAGCTAGTCACTACTACATCATCTTTAGTGAAACTACATTTATATCCAAAATCACAAAGTTGAGTGACCGCTAAGAGATTGAACTTGAGAGAATCAACCAACAATACTTTTGAAAGAGAATGATCACTTGAGATTGAAATTGTACCAACTCCTTTGACTTTGCCTCGGCTATTGTCACCAAAGATAATATCACTATAGCCGTCCACATTCTCATCTAGAGAGGAAAACATCATCGGATCTCCGGTCATGTGTTGAGTGCATCCACTATCAAGTACCCAATGTCTTCCTCCGGACTTGTAGTTTACCTACAATAAAGAAATAACTCTTTTAGGTACCCAAACTTTCTTGGGTCCTTCAACGTTAGCAACTAAGACTTTTGGTACCCAAATGGCATTCTTTTTAGCACCATCTATAGGTATTCCAACAAATTTTGCACTAACATTGCCATTTGAATTTCTCATAAGAATGTAACTTGAATCAAAGGATATGACTTTCATGTTGGTGCAATTCTTCTCAATATGACCAACCTTCTTGCATTTCTCACAATATGACTTACCACTACTCTTCACAAATGTAGTTTTGGTTTGCACAAAAGCCTTCTTCCCTTTCTTAGGAATATATCCAAACCCTTGCTTGTTCAAGGTGAACTTTTGACTTGCCCAACAATGATTAAACATGGCTCTACTATCATAGCACTTTCTCAAATCATTAGTCAAGCAAGTAACCTCTTTTTTTAACAAATCATTTTCCATAATGAGAGATTCATTGCAAGATGAGTCATCAATTTTGGTGCAAAAAGAGCTAGTAGGACTAGAACCACAAGGTTTATCATCAATTAAGTCACAACTCACACCAATGCTCAATGTTGTTTTTCTTTCATGATTAAGTAGGGCATTGTGAGCTTCCTCAAGCTTCTCATGAGTTTCTTTGAGATTCTCATGTGAAGTCTTTAGCTCCTCATAGGAATCTTGAAGAGAAGAAAACTTCAACCTCAATTCCTTTAACTTGGCCTTTTCTTTAGTCATGAATTCATCGGCATCATTGAGCATTTCAACAAGATCATCATATGAAAGTTCATCAAGTTCATCATCTTGTTGTACCTTTGCACCACCCTTTGCCATAAGACAATGTGGTGTGGAGAAGAGAGATGGAGTCTCCTTGATGGCGATCCCGGCAACTCCCTTGGATGGCTTGTCATCATCATCATCATCATCATCATCGGAGCTTGCATCGGAATCCCACTCAACAAAATAAGCTTGACCATTCTTCTTCTTCTTGATGAACTTCTTCTTCTTCCTTTTATCATTTTTCTTGTCTTTCTTGTTCTTGTCATCTTTCTTGTTTGGACAATTGACACTAATATGACCCAATTCACCGCATTGGAAACAAGTCTTGTCCATAAAAGGATTTTTTCTTGATGATTGGCCTTTCTTGCCAAAGTTCTTCTTGCTCATCATTCTATTGAATCTCTTGACAAAGAGAGCCATCTCTTCATCCGATTCTTCTTCTTGGCCCTCACTTTCTTCTTCCTTTTTGCTATCTTGAGCTTTGAATGCCACACTTCTCTTTTTCATATCAATTTCTCCCCCATGAGCTTCATCTTGAGATTTCTTTAACATGTCATGAGTGAGAACTTCTCCCAATATTTGTGTGGGAGTTGCGGTCTTCACATTTGACCTTACAAGCAAGGTCACAATTGTATCATATCTTTCCGGAAGGCATCTAAGAAATTTGTGGTTGAAATCCGCATCCGGTACCTCAAATCCAAGTCCCTTGAGGTCATTCACAATGTCATTTAGCCGGTTGAACATCTCGGCTATACTCTCATCCTTCTTCATGGTAAATTCACTAAAATTTCCCTTAAGCAAATATAACTTGGCCTCTTTCACACTTAATGTGCCCTCATGAATTTCCATGAGCTTTTCCCATATGTCATGAGCATTTGTGAGACTCTTGACTCTATTAAATTCGGTCACACCAAGGGCACTAAAGAGCACATTGACCCCTTGATCATTTAGTATCTCATTTTCCTCTTCTAGGGGTGTCAAATTTTTTGAGTCCAAAATGATATATCCATCATTTACCACTCTCCGTAGCTTTCTACTCATGGCTTTGATATGAGCCGACATCCTAGTCTTCCAATAATCATAATTGTTCCCATCAAAGAACGGTGGCTTCCCAACATGAATTCCATTATCACTAGTCATTGTTCTACTCCAAGATGGTTAAATCCGCAATTAATGGAGTACTTAGCTCTGGTACCACTTGTAGGATCAAGAACACCGACTAGAGGAGGGGTGAATAGGCGGTTTAAAACTAAAATCAACAACACTAGAGAAATTTAATTAGTAACAAAAGAAAGCCCTATGTCATGCTACTACTATGTCTAGAAAGGTTTGCAACCTAGGGTGACAAAATACAATTCAAGCTCTAGTAAAGTAAATTTCTCAAAATAACAACAATTAAAGAGAGCTAGAGAAATAACCAAGCTTGACACATAAATTTATCCCGTGGTATCGATGACTTGCCGGTCACCCCTAATCCACGTTGAGGTGGATTCCAAGAATCAACCGCTCCTCTATCAAGAACCTCTTGATCTTGAGCCGGCTAAAAACAAGGAACCACTCCACACCTCGATTTCACTAGAGTTGCTCTTCACCACTCCGGTGAGGTGAGCACAAAACCTCTCACAACCGAAATCGGGGCTTCTCAACAATCTCCTTCAAGAAGCTCCACGAAATCACCTTCTCCAAGCCGTATAGGGAGCGGCAACTCCCAAGAGTAACAAGCCAATAATCCTTGCTTGAAGATTCCCTAGTGCCACAAAGCTCAAACTCTTGATGCAATGCACTAGGAAGCACTCTCACTCTCAAAAATGCAAATCCTTAGCAAGTGTGTGAGAGAGAGGGATGTCTTAGCTCTAGAGGGTCAAGAATGCAGTCCAAATGGCCAAGAGAGAGGCCCAAAGACCGGGCATTGGGTATATATAGACATCCCATCAAAAACTAGCCGTTACAGTCTTTTCTGCGAGATCGCGGACCGTCCAGTTTCAAAAACCGGACCGTCCGCCGTTATAAACCAGAGAGTCAGAGCGCATTTAATGCGTGTCAGAACTAGCCGTTACAGCCCTGGCGGACCGTCCGCACACAACCAGCGGACCGTCCGCAGTTAAGAGTTCCACAACTCCAGAGACATGAGAGTCTCTGGAACAAACATGAAATTAGCCTGCGGACCGTCCGCCACCAAAGGGCGGACCGTCCGCCGTTCATCCTAGACGAACAGGCAGAAACAACAATGTTTCTGGATCAAGTTATCAGAGAGCCCGCGGACCGTCCGCACCACAGAAGCGGACCGTCCGCGGGCCACACAATTCAGACAGACCAGAGAACATCCTTTCTGGAACGAAAAAGAGTTAGAGTGGCGGACCGTCCGCCCAGGAGAGCCGGACCGTCCGCCAGCCACACGATATTTCCACTAAGCCTTCTGAAACGGTAGCAAACCGTCCGCACCCAAGGGGCGGACTGTCCGCGCTTGAGCAGTCAGCACTCAAACATGTTCTTTTTCAAAACCCGGCAAAACGTAGTTAGCCCTCATGCATGCACTTAGATATTTTGAGCAAAATGGCACTAGAGACCTGTCAAGCACGAGTACATGACCCCTCTTGATAGTACGGCTATCTATCCAACAAATCCGGTCACTTATCATCCACTAAACACTTTGTGACCGGTAAAATTCAAAAGACCCTATTTTATACCTTCGCCTTGAGCCCAAACTTTTGTCATCGTCTCCAAAAATCCACACGTTCGCAAATAACTCTCATTCATCCATGGATCAACCTATACTCATTTTCTCAAAAAGAATTGTTAATCCTCAAACCGTTGTCATTAATTACCAAAACACGAATTAGGGGCCTAGATGCTTTCAGTTGGCTGTGGCCTCATCTTCGGATACCGCATCAAATTCGATGATGGGCAAGTCACCATCGTCCTCGCCTTCTTTTGCCATCAGCACCTGGCGTGAGATGAGCTCATCAGAGCTCGTGTCGACTAGCTCATTCGACTCCGCCATGGTGGCTAATGGCCTGCCCTCCTGAAAAGGCAAAGGCTCGAGGTGTGCCACCAGTCGGTCTTCGGCCTCGAGTTGATCAGAAAGTTTCATGCCCTTCCAATGCACAAAACTCCCCTCTGGAGTGGAGGTGATCATCAGACCATTGGCACCAAAACAACCCGAAGCCCCCGACTTGCGGTGGATTCGGGCTTTTCGAGTTGGAGTAGAGAGCCCAAGTCCTTCTCCAATGTGGAGAGGGACTCGGAGGCATTGGCCCCCTGAAGATCAGTGGCCAAATCGCGTAGACCGAATCATGATTGGCTACGCGAGTCCTTAGATTGTAACGAGTCCAACCCAAGGAAGGTTGTTGCAGCGCCGGATGAAGTCGCGCCAGAAGCAGACTCCTCCTCGATCCTCGTAGCGGATCCAAGAATTGACGAATTGTCGAGATCATCAATGAACTTGTTAAGGTCGCTATGAGAACCCGCCGTGGGAGTTTTCGGCTTCATGTCGACGAGGAATCAACGAAAACTGCCAGCACCATCTGCGACGCAGACCCACGAGCCAAAAACAAACGCTGTACCCTGAGAAGGTACTGACCTGGTGAACTGGAAAGATGCCATCTAGTTCGCCGGTGGATCTTCGATGCGCTCCCCTACCTAGCGCGCCAGCTGTCGGTGTTTTACCGGCTGCCCAGCGAGAGATATACCCGAGGTGGTAAGTTTAGGTGAGGAGACGCCGAGATCAGAAACTCAAAGGTGCAAGGAACACAAGATTTAGACAAGTTCGGGCCGCGAGGTGCGTAATACCCTACATCCTATATGGTGGTTTGTATTCCCTTGGGTGTTGATGTTGTTTTTTGAATGGGTCCCTGCCCCCCTATATATCCGGGAGGTCAGGGTTACATGGATCCTAGCCAATACTAGCCAAGGAATCGTACCCGGGTATAACTCGAGTAGTTTCCTTCTAAACCGACTAGCTTTATCTCCTACTCAAACGAGCAGAAAACAATATAAATAAGAGATAAGACAGGTTTTATCTCTTAATCCTATTTAAACTACGTTATGTACACAGCCCCGTAGCCCCGGGTCTGACATCAGTGTTAGAGGTCGTCCAGTCATCGGACAGTGCAGGCCTAACGGTTGGAGGGGTCGTGTGGAGGCCTTCCTCGGGAGAGGGCTTCCTAAGGCGGTGCCGACTACCCGAACCTCAGGAGTACCTATCCTCTGGCTTCCTTGGAGTAAGTTTTTAACATTACTACAGATATTGACATGTACCTCTCGTTCAATCTTATGCACCAACTTCATGTTCAAATGCAGAGACTTGCAGGTCGCCTACGCCATGCTGCTGCTCATTGTGGTTGCAGGACTAGCGCGACAATGGACGTGCACGGTCCACCGACAAGACTATCTAACACCAGTGTAGGCCTCAGTATATCAATGCAGCGAGGCTCAGGCTCTAGAAGACAGAGCTCATCCAGGTCAACAAGGGCTACTTTCGAGGATAGTGGTGGCGACGACGAGGAGGACGAAACCGAGGAGATTGGACTATTTCAGCTGGAAGACGCCCCTTTCACACAGCCTTCACAGCAGGTAGCACGTAGGCAGCGTCATCCACGTGACCCTTACACTCAAGGCACCAACGCTCTTAGTAAGGGCAAGGGTAAGACTAGGAGGCAGTGAGGGTAAGTTCATGGATTGTATGGACTATTTAGCTTGTATGGACTATTCAGCTTGTACGGACTGTCTTTGATTTGTTTGTATGGACTATTCAGCTTGTATGGACTTTGTCTATGATTTGTTTGTATGGACCTTATGGACTATGGATTATGCTTCTAACGTGTGGATATTCTGGTTCTTGGTGGACATGTTGGTGGTATTTGGTTGAATACATGTTTGTATCATATTGTGATGTATAATTGTTACTGTGGATGCTCGTAAAACAAGGGAACTCTTGCGAATTTTTCTCGTGATTCGTTCATCGTAGTACATAAGCCAATAACATGGTTTTATGGCAATTATGAACGTACCAGTACATTTATTGCAACATGTGGTGTCCAATCGGCAAAAGGATCTAGCCTTTGCAGTCTAAATTCGAATAGGCTTTTTAGTGTGTTTTCATATAGGCTTTTCAATGTGTTTTCGTATAGGCTTTTCAGTGTCCTTCGATATAGGCTTTTCAGTTATAGATCCGTAGGCTCGTAGGCTTTTTAGGTGCATTTACGACGCCACAGTACGGGTAGTAAACCTGCATCCATCTATATGTGCGCATTGTTGGATGCATTACTTCTAACTTCAAAAACAAGAGATACTGGAGTAAGAATGTCTAGAGGGTCGTCTAGTGGAAAGGGTTTCGGCACTGGGAGGGAAGGGAGGAAGGAAGGGACCTCCCATTGTTTGGGAGGAATCTCTTGGGCCTGATTCCTTTCCGGAATTAGTGTATGAGTTTCCAGTTGAGAGCAAGAGTGAATTCACCAAGGATGCACCCCTTACAGGAAACGATAACCGCAATGAAGATTGGCCAAAATGTATGCATGGTGAGAACTGCTTAGTGCAAATGTGCGCCGAGGGGGTCAATGGAAGTCGATGGTTTTTCAGATGCCCGCGAGCATGGGTGATTCTTCCTACTATTCGTTTGTTAAATATGTTTCTCTTCCTTTCTGCAACTAACAAGACATATTTCTTCCAGTCTTCCGCTGCTCCGGAAAACTATAGGCTCATTCGGTGGGTTGATCCTGCACCTATGCATCCACATCAAGACTATATCTACTACCTACAAAGTCGTATCTTTGATCTAGAAATGGCAGTGAGCGACGGTAACAAGGACGAGGAAGAGGATGAAGACAGCAACGGTGCTGGTTCACAGGAGGCACCGTGCAGTGATGCATATTACAACTGTCCTTGCCACAAGAAGAATGGGCCTCCGTCACCACTGCCACCACCGCCTACAATGGAAGGATACTATGGAGAAGGGTCAACACAATTTGCTATGTGGGAACAGTATTAGGAGTAGCCTATCTTATTCAAATGTTGCATCCATGTGTTTGTTGTTCGGTTTAATTAACTAATAAGGCATGTTACGTTTACTCCGGACATCTTTACTCTTATTTCATAGATGTCCTCACATGCCAGTTCAAGTCTCGTGCGTGTTCAATTATGTACTGAACTACTTCAGCAGTCTTTAATTCCATTACATTGGAGTGTCTAAATAGCTCTGCAGTATTAAAATACATATTATGGCCACAATGAATGAAACGACGACATACTAGTCTACTGGAATACGCAATAAAAGATGACAATGAATAGTCGAGTACATGAGAACACACTGAAACAACATCAAGTCCATTACAATAAAGGCATGAAATAAACCTACGCACATGAGAACACAATGAAACAACATCAAATCCATTACATGGCAACACAAGGATTACTGCAAGACTACTGGGTGCAATGAGGCCACTTTCCCATTCTCAATGCATCCGGATTCTCCTCCATTGCTGCTTTCGCACGACAAACTCGCTCTAGCTTATG
Organism: Panicum hallii; assembly: GCF_002211085.1. Taxonomy (NCBI): domain Eukaryota; kingdom Viridiplantae; phylum Streptophyta; class Magnoliopsida; order Poales; family Poaceae; genus Panicum; species Panicum hallii. The sequence goes on from NW_020356408.1 coordinate 22,397, forward strand.
CGCTCGGCAGCATGGCTCCTTTCCACCTCTTCTTTGAGCTCCTTTTCTGCTGCCTCATCTTGGCATCTCTTCTCCAGCAACTCCTTCCTCTCCGCGTCCCACTGCTTCATACTGCACGGATAATCCTTGTCCTCCTCCTTGATCTCAGTGTCGATCCACTACTCAAAATCACATAGCAGGGGAGGGTCTGCAAAAAACACAATTGTCACAATCATAATATTGCACATAACACACACATGATTTCATATGGGGAAAACAAATTGTTACCATCAAACCAATACGGATCTGACGAGGTGTGGGATCGAATGCAAAGTTGTCACACATCCAATACCTCTGGTTATAGGTTTCTTCTTCATCGGACTTAGCTACCTTGCAAGCATCACCAAAGAAACACATCGGCATTGGAACACCACCAGGCAGCGGAAAACGAGTGAAGGCGGTTCCCATCATCACCCTTGGTTTACTAGATTTACCATGCCTTTGCATCCTACGGTTGCATAATACACAAATTAACTAAACCTTAAACCCTAAGCAAAGAAGAACCTAAGGTTCAATAATACACATAATATAGACCAAATCAACGCGTAAAAAATGAGAAAGGGAGAGAGGATATCTTGTTCTCGAAGATCTATGGATCAAATCAAAGTTTTCAAGGTTGAATATTTTAATTTCTGAGGATTGGTGGGTAGGGAAGAGAGAAAAATCGAGAAGAACTTAGAACAAATGGAAGAAGGCTCAGGCGGGAAAAATGGGGGTGAGATTTTGCAAGCAAGCTCGGCGCCATAGACCATGGCGCCGAGCTTAGCGCCGAGATCTGTGGCGTTGAGCTCGGTGCCATGGTCTATGGCGCCGAGGTCCCTACCACGTCGGCACCACGTTTAATGGGAGCTGGGACCTCGGCGCCGTGACCCACATGGTCCAAATTCAGGAATAAGTTCTTCAGGGGTCCAATTGTGATTTTTTCAAAAAAGGGCCAAAATGTAAAAAAGGCGGGGGTTGCTCCTTGATGACTACCGGGAGCTGATCAAGGGATTATATATATCACACTAATTACTAGTAAATGATTTCGCAATTAACTCGGATCCTGCCTATGCCGAGTTGCCTACTGGCATCATATTCCTAGCACATGATGATTTTAATCGTCTTCCCGATTGACATAGCACGCATAGGGCAGTGTCCTGCACGTGACAAGGACACATTCTAATGCTATGGATTTAAATTTCTACTTCAAATATCGATGTATATTGCATACTTTTGTTTATAACAACAGTAGTTGAATACAATGATATGGCATGAATCAATCCATGGGATGTTGTCTCTATTTGTATCACAATTTGCCACCTCCTTCAACCTCTGGGTGAAGCCACCATTCCTAAGAACTTTATGTCGCTGAGCCGCACCTATCCAGTTCGTTTTCGTAGCCAGTCGTCCACTGGAGCGCTAACGGCCATCTCCGCCCCGGCCAAATTCTTGCCACCGCCATCCCTCTACGCCATCGATAAGCACACCTGCGAAGTCCCCTTGCTCTGTCCTCTTTTCCCCTACCTTGCTTGAGCTCTTAACCTCTAGAATCGTCGGCAATTTTACCACAACTATGGCCATGGAAGCTCATCGAGCTGTTGAAAGGAAATCCTCGAACCAATATGCAATTTTCCTACAAAATCTTTGTGTCTTGGCAGATCTATAGATAACCTCCTAGAAAGATTAGATGACTCGAACCGAGCCCAAGCATCATCTTTTATAGATATAACCCTATGTTTCTATCTATTCACGAGCATGATTGTATGTGTCTTCTAAAACTTACGAGTTAAATGTAGCACCTAGAATGTGTAAATGGTAAAATATACTTTATATGTGAGATCATGTAAAGTTGATAGCTAAAATTAACCTTTTGGTCCGTTGTTCGAGTAGACGATCGGAAACGGTGGTTGTATAGAGCTTATTAAATACATTCCATTTTTGACTACTCGCAATCCTGTTTGTAGTGTGGATCATTGAGTTAAGGTTGCCGCTAGATTTTTAACATGACGACTATACCTGCCCTCTTCATATTCCAAACCCTAAAGCCCCCTTGTCCCTAACCTGCGCCGCAACCTCCTTTTGCGGTGCACCAAAAGGAAGACGCAGGGAGAGCAAGAGAAGTGAGGAAAGGTGAAAATAAGGCACGTCATCATCCATTCTTGCCGTTTCTCTCTCAAAATAAATTGGTTGGTCTTTCTTTTATTTCTCAATTTTTCTCCATTTGAGGGCTTTTCCTTGTTGCTCATCATGGTGCAGCTTGGTAGCAGTTGTCGGAGCAACAATGACATCAACACAACGAAAAGGAAAACAACCAGATCTAGAAGTCATCCTTAGTATCATCGTCGTCATTGTTACTCTTGCTATTTTCAAGGGAACCCAAGATATAGCATGCCTAGAAAGATATCATACTGTTTTAAAATGTTTTAGCATATGGGCACAATGGTGTTCATCATCACCAGGGCTAGGATTAAGGTTTTGCTCTTGTTGCCATTCTTAAAACAGGGTCAATATATATGTGCAGCCTTCGTTAATGACAGTTTTACATGATATTAATGGTCCAAAAAAATAAACCTTCATATGAGCTGTAGGGGACTCGAGTTTTTCTGCAGCCGTAAGGAAAACTCTCATAGAATTTAAGGTCAGAGATATTCATTATCGTAATTCTCCATAAAATATGTTATCTTGAAATTTAGTCAAACCTAATGACTAAATTGGACACTTTGATATAAGAAAAAATTGTTGACAATTTTTATAAGCATCATAGGGTAAGCTACATCTTCATATGAGTTGTGGAGCTCTAGTTATGTCTACTTAGTGGAGTTATTTCGCAATTTTTATTAGATTGTTTGATTAAGATTAACCTATGTTGGTGATTTTTTTCCTCTATTATGAGATAACTGCAAAATTGTAGATTTTGAAATTACCTTTCTGTCATTGTCACGTAGATTCATATAGGATTTTTATGATACGAAGGAGAGAGAGAGAGAGGAGAGAGAATAAAATAGTTGTTTCGCAAAAACAATCGTCTCATAAGCTAAAATTAAGGACTATATGACCGCTTTCTCACCATTGTACGAGTTGTTATTGCTATGGTACTTATAATATTTCTTTTTCTCATTCCACATATTAAGATACTACTATAAGACAACTAAAAAATAATTTATTATAGAGGTTGTTTGTTAAATCGTCTTAAGATGACGTGTCATCATTATATCAGACCGCACTTTAATGTACTTGCTCTTATGATCTACTCCCTCCATTCTAAATTATAGACTATTTAAGTAAAACTAGATGTATAGATTTAATTATCTAGATGCATATTTGCCAAAACGACCAACGTTTTGGAAGGGAGTAAGTTTCTGGGCATACGATTCCATTAGCGTGGGTTGGTAATAGTTTTTTCGAATTGGGTTGAAAGACTGAAACACGGAATTGGGTTGAAAGATTCAGCAGCATACCGGCCCACCTCGGCCGAACCGGAATGCCCCGCCCACCGACTTCTCAGTTCTCAAACACGTCTCGAACCCACGCCACGGCCCCAACGCCGCCGCCGCCGTCGCCGTCGCGTGTGCCTCGTCCGTCCCCGTCGCCCCCAAATCTCTGTCCCGCCCCGCGTCTTCTAGCTCTGACTCCGCCCTCGCCCCCGCGGCCCGCCGTCGCGTGTGCCTCGTCAGCCTCCCGCTGCCGTGCCTGCCAAACCCTAGCTCAACTCTCGGTCCCCACTCCATCCCGCTCCGTTCGTCCGGTTCGAGGAGGCGGACGGAGGGGGTAGGGCATGGCGAGCGGATGGGCAGCTCAGGGAAGTGGGTCTCCGATAAGCTCATGACCCTCCTGGGATACTCCAAAAGCGTCGTCGTCCAGTACGTCATCAGGTCGGTATGCGCCCTTCTTCGAACTGAATTTCGTTTCCTGCTGCTCGATTCTGTTCCCATTCAATTGTTGCTGTCCTGAATATGAGATCACATGCGGTGCGCGCCTGCAGCGAAGGAGTGCTCTTCACCGGCGACCTCGTGGGCAAGTTAGTCGAGTTCGGGTTTACCTCGTCCACGGAGACCCGCACCTTCGCAGCGGACATCTACACCAAGGTTCCCCGCAGGGCTAGTGGCATCAGTGTAAGTTTCGATTACCCTGCTTACATGGTTCGTTCCATCTCATAATGCGATGGTTCCTTGTTCGCGGATAAAATGCTTCTTTTTGTTTGTTCCAGAATTACCAGAAGCAGGAGAGGAGGCAGCAAGCTTGTCCAGAAACAGAGTACTTAACAAGCTGTGGCGATGAAGGATGACAACGATGCTGACAACCCAAACATCGACGAGTCGAAAGAGCTCAACAATCCCATCATCTAAGAGTCGGAAGCATTTCAGGAGGAAGCAGACCAAGATGGTGGGGACGACGACGACGATGAAGATGTATGGCCTAAGTGGTACCCACCACCTTTTTCGTGCAGCTTTTATATACAGTTACTTAAATTGAAGATGTTGTAGGAAAAAGTAGCAAAGGATTCTGGAAGGAATGTGCGGAGGCGAACAGAAGAGGAGGATGAAGAAGATCAGACAACTCTGATGTATGTTTCTTCTTTAGGGCTAATATTTAGTTGTATATTAGAATAGGGAAATATGGTTTGTCAGCTGGGATGTACTCTTGAATCTGTTTGAATGTTCAATGCCTTGTAGGAAGAGAAAGAAAGGATAAGAGATCAAACAGGCAAGGGCCCAGTTAGAAAAGAACATGGAGAGAAAAAGATGCAGCGAACACACGAAAGGTAATTATCCTTGTAGCTGATACTCTTGCCCTGCCTCTGTTTCTTTTGGAGAACAAAAATTCTGGTCATAGATTTAAAGTATATATTTCGAATGTTACACAGGAGAACATAAAAACCTAATATGGCAGGCTCTTGATTGCTAAATATGTGTTTTGATCAACATTCTGAGTGTTGATGTTTCGATGCTCCAATTGTGGGAATACCATTTTAGTTTATATATCAAGGTTCGGGACACCTTTCTGCTTTACTGAGCTTTACTACAAAAGAAATTCATATAACTAAGCTGTCCTTTTCCCTTCATCCTGCCATCTATGGTAGTAATCTATCAGTTAAATTTAATTCATAGATTGAAAGTTTGCTTTGGCGCCCTAGAATACGGATATTAGTCTAACGTTACAGCTGAGAAACAGTGATACATCTCAAAGCCATTCCAGCCATTATGTTTACAATGTTCATGGTTTATCCTTTATTTTTTTAGTTTTTCTAGAAAGTAGCTGTCTTGTTAGCAAGGTTTGATTTGTAATTGATTGTTCCTTCACATCAAGAAGGGTGAATATTTTGTCCAGCTGGATCTGGATATTAGTCCCTTCTTTTAATTATCTGTTTTATGCAGAGGTTCTTCGGATACAAGTATTCCATTTTCCAAGCATAGATTTCTTGCTAACGATTCTGTACATTCCTGCTGGTTTTGAAATCCTGTTTGTACATTTTTTCTGAAAAATGAATAGCTGGACAACAGCTAGTGATATGACTTGCTTGACTGAAAAGATTATGATTTCGGATTTGGATGTGCCTTTTGGTTTAACTCTCTAACTATCCTAGAGCTGTACATAGCTTGACGCTAGTTTCACTTTGCTCCTGCAAAGAATTTTTTTGTGTTGTTTCTGAAGTCTTGCACTAAGTACAGTCAGTTGTCCTTGCGGAAGCTAGTCTACTATTAACACCTTTTTTTCTCGAACAAGCAGGAAAGCTGCGTATCATTATATTAAGAAGAAAAGTCTACTATTAACACTTTCGTTGTTACTTCATGGGGGATAGCTCTCTATTGTGATTCGTCAACCTTGTACATTTTCTTTGGTCTCACCATTTCTAGTTTAATATCAATGTATTGCTTGATGCACCTGCCAGTAAATTTAATCGAGCTATTTCATGATTTCATCTCCATCTACTCTGGTAAATAATAAGGGAAAGTAGTAAGTTGTGGCCGCCGCCAACAACAACAACAACAACTTAGCCTTTTGTCCCAAGCAAGTTGGGGCAGGCTAGAGATGAAAACCCACAGAAAACAAGAATAAGAAACACAAAAAGGGTACAAGCCAAAGGAAGAGTTAGGGGTTAAACAAAAAGTAACAAAGGTCACGGTTCAGGTACGTTAATTGCTAATCTCCAAGCGCTCCTATCCATAGCTAATTCCTTAGCGATATTCCACTCCTTAAGGTCTCTCTTGACCGTCTCGTCCCAAGTTAGTCTAGGTCTACCTCTACCTCTCCTTACATTATTGCCCCGCTTTAAAACTCCACTACGCACCGGCGCCTCGGGAGGTCTCCGTTGTACATGTCCAAAACCATCTCAACCGATGTTGAATCAATTTCTCCTCGATAGGTGCCACCCCGACCCTAATCTCGAATCTCTTCATTCCGGACTCTATCCCTTCTTGTATGCCCGCAGAACCAACTCAGCATACGCATCTCTGCTACACTCAGTTGCTGGACATGTCGCCTTTTTGTAGGCCAATGCTAAAAAATTATAAACCATAAGGGCTTGACCATAAAAATGGATAAACATTGAGTTCACCTTTGTGTCAAACCAATATATCTGGATAACATTCACTTTGGTCTGGTGACATCCCTTGTTTATAATTATGTGAAAGTTGACTTCTGATGGTTGGTCATGTTCATGCGTTACTCGTTGACTAGATAAATCTATCACAGAACATTGTTCTCTGTCCTTGTTTTATTTCTTTGTAAACATATTATTTGATATGAAGTTTTGAACTGATGCTTGTTACTTGGTTTGTCTTCTTCAGTGATGGAGCGACAATTATCTAAGGAAGAACAAGGTCTGATTACTTGTATAGTTTACACGTCTGCTTAGTTATTATCTTTGTGAAACTTTATTGATACAAGGTCATTGGCAGAGGAGCTTAATAGAAGATCTCAAGCATGGACAAGAATGACACATCAGATCTGAGGTTTTGCTTTGCATCTTCAATTGGTTTTCAGTTACTATTAAAACTATCTTTGTTGTCTTACCAATGGCTTATCCAAGCTTGCTTTACTTTTGGTTCATTTTATTTCTCGGACATGGAAGAAAGCTACTTGTCATTTACACTTCATTCATTACAATAACGAGAAACCTTGTTACCATAAATAATTGCCACGTAATAGTGAAATTCACTTTCAAGTTCGGAAAGAGAATAAGCAATGCAACAATAATGCAAGAAATTGTATTACCTTGTGACAGAACATAATTTATCCAGAGTGTTGTGTTATGAGTGCAACTGTCCAAATTTTCATATTTTTATAGCAGT
>NW_020356409.1:0-29384 GCF_002211085.1 Panicum hallii
TTTCCAACGGAAGCTCGTTGAGGTCGAACCCACCATTACCGTCTTCGTCTTCCAGTACCGGCACGTTTAGATCAAAGCTACCAAATGAAGTGGCCATGCTGTGTGACTCTAAGCTAGCAAATGAACTCGCTCGTTCCTGTCCAGGCGAGTTGCACGGGCGCAACTTAAATAGCAGCGCGCGCCATGCATCCAAACCGGCGCCGACTCGCTGCCCTAACCAATCAAAGCTGTGTGCGTTTGTTGTCTAGGATACACCTGCAACTGCATTAAATAGGGGTAGACAGGGAAAACTCTACCTTTATTAATCACTTCTTGGTATGCTAAATGCTGTCCTAAACGACTTTCTTTACCAGTATGGAGGGAGTATGTATTTATGTGTGCAACACACATATGCATACATGTGTTTATGCCCGTGCGCCTGGTCTATTCATGTGTGACCCCATGCTATTCATTTATCATCGTATGGTACATATAATTTCGGATGACAGGTTGCAACCTCATGTTGCAAAACTCCATGAGCTTAATAGACATAGATAGGATCATATCCCCACAACGTCTGACACAAAAAGAAGAAATATCTGGCTCTTTGGATACACTAGATTAAATCGTACAAAAACAACTAAATAAGAAGCATATATTTATCACTAGAGCATAGGAATCTGATGTTTTACAACATGCCACAACCAAAACTAGTTTGCCAAACTATCACATTGTCAAAACACAGAGACAACATCAATTGTGCAACCTTTATAGTCGCTACAAAACGGGCAAAAACCATCCTGTGGTCACTGGCTTAAATGTTTCTCTTGTATAAACAAAACTTTATGGAGGGGTGTCCAAAAGCTTCTGGAGGTCACCTATTACATCACAAACAAAAAGTGGAGACTACACTTCTTGCCCATAGTGACCTTGATTCCTCCATTTTCCGCTAACAGCCCATCGATTATGCTACAAAGATCCTGCATGCACCATGTTACAAAAAGTAAGTAAATATTCCTTTTCGTCTGAGTGATTCTGTTACAAGAAAAAAAAATATATACCTCGCAAAAGATTCAGCAAATCTGCCCTCTTATAGTGTTCATTCCTTGCTGCTAGCATGGTGAAATTTATGAATCTAAATGTACTATAATTACGCAGCAGTCTGCCTCAGATATTCTTTTTCCTGTCACTAATTGTAGTAAAATCATTCACACATATCTGTCTTCTTGCCAAACCTGTCCGATGATTGATCCATTTTCTGACTGACATCATAATCTTCTTTTCTGTTCCAGTCAAATGATGCTGTCCCTTTGGCCACTCCAAGTCTATAGCCAGCAGATTGTCTCCCACACACACAGTTCTTAGACAAGTTTGCAATATCCTGCTGCAGCAAGGAACCAAACACACCAACTCTAGGATGAGGTCGGAAAGGTCTACACAAATCCTGCTGGACATTATGCCGTGATAAGTCTTCCAGTGTCAATGGAACCTCTTCAATTAGAAGACTTCCGTATGATGCGCTGAGTGATGTTTGGTACTGGCTATGTGCATACTGGGAACCCATCCAGTTTGTATTAGGTACTTCATAGTTTAGAAACCCTAATGCACTTGATGAATCCATCAGTCTTGGAAGATGCATCGCAGGCATGGTTTCCCCTGGATACAAGCCTGACTGTCCAGCCATTCCTCCATCGCACAAGTCATTAGCTCCCATGGTTGGTTCCGTCGGAAACTTATCCGGGACACTTCAGCAATGTTCTGAGGATGTGAAAATGTGGATGAGCCACATGCAATTGTCACTTCTTGTTCCATGTGTGAATGTGATTGTTCTTCCTGGAGACACTTCAGAAGGTTCAGGAATATGTAATGTCGTCGGGTGCACATCGTCGACAGCACCTGTGACGGATGCAGTCTGAACTGTAATAATGAGCTCTCCATATGTGGTGTGGGAGGAGAGCTCTCAGTGGTCTCATCACCATTCCGGGCACTGGCACTTGGCTGTAATTTCCTCTTTATGAAAATAGTTGATTCACCCTTCGACAGAACATCTGTTTGGAGTTCTCAGTAACATTGTTGTACTGATCATCATCCTTCATATTTTCCTCCAGGTTACTATTCTGCTTGTTTTCGTCAGCATGGTTGGCACTATTAGTCGACAACAGTTTTTCCTGGTTCAAATTCCCAAATGAGGATGCAAAATCTTGATGCCACATCTTTATCGGCAGGACACTCTACCTGGTCACTCTCTGTAATCTCTGATAATAGCCTCTTCTTTCCTGACCTTCTCTGATAAACCTTGAGATGTGAAATATCATTTCTTTTTGAAGATGCTTCATGTTGAACCCTGTTTGTAGACTTGATTGCCACTGTGAACGTTGGAGTGCCTCAATATTGGTTTAGGGACACCTGACACATTGCATGCACTATTCACATCATGATTACTAGATGAGGCCTATAAATCTGGAGATATAATTAACATCAAAATATCAAATGATTAGGTTATTGTACACAAATAAAGTTATAGACATAGAAAATGTAGAAAACACTTAACAACTTATGGCTAAAGCAGCTATGTATCTTCTTCTAGTCCAGCAAGTTCACAATACCTTTCATGGCGGGATAACATTTTCCTCAATAACTCCTTTGTTGCTGGAAGAAGGTGAGATGCATTTTAAATCGCTTTCTTGAGAACACTTCGAAGGAGTTGTTCGACCAGCACTACTAGGCATAAATGACTGAATAAATGAAATGGAGCAACCATCCTGATTCACAGAAATAGTTCTGGATTTTGTTCCATGATATGCATTTTGAACTTTCTTCAAACAATTTGGGCAGTTCCATCGTCGAAACTGCCCCCCTGAAATTGGACACAGATATTTGCATTTTTCTTCATCGTGCTTCTGGCCATAAAATATCTGAGACAACTTTGGATCCTTTAGCTGAAGCAAAGCGATACAACTTCTGTAAGGAGCAGAAATGATCCATGAGATAAGAAAATAATGTTTGCACCAATAATGAGAAGATATTGAAGGGCTTCAAAATCATGAGTAGCTACGCACGTTATACTCACATGAAAAGACAGCGATTGAAGGCTACAAAATCAAGACTATATCAAACCGTTTTCAAATAAGCACACAATTCTAGGTGTATACTAATTAAGTTGCAATACTAATACATAGAAATATTATTTCAGAGATAAAAGCGCTGAGAACTATGCAGATTCTTCACACACACACACACACATGCACGCACTCACGCGCGCGAGCGCATACACACACACACACACAGAGAGAGAGAGAGAGAGAATTTGCAAACTAAGACCGAAACACTAGTTTTATCATGAAAATGAAAAGATAACCTTTTGTGAAGAGCAAAATTATGAGCGAAGCAGTAGGAGAATATTAACTGGGCAACATGTGACATATTAACAATAACAGATTAGACTAATGAAGGAGTTGTTTTAAGAAACAAAATGTGGCAACTAGTTTGCAAAAAAAATGGAAATAGGTATTATCAGAATGGAAGTATTAAAGAAAAACAAAATCATATAAACATGGAGAGAAAAAACTGTTCCAGTTAACCACCTTCGTATATGTATAGGAAAATGGTAGCTAAATTTTAGGCAATACTATAGATATGAGAAATGCACAAGGAATATATGTTTCTTCCAATACGTGAACGGATATATGGTGTTTTTTTCAGCAGGGAGACCCCTACTGAATTTTTAGAAATTTTAAGATATATATATATATATGTACGCCCTAGGCGAAAAAGACAAAGGCAAAACAGACTTTAATGAAACTTACAAAACCAAGTTTCTAAATCTACTTTCAAAGAGGGCTTTGCCCTTTAAAGGATCAAAGAAAATTCCTCTTTGAACAGGGCCTTCCGACCCCTAAGGGAAAGCAAAGCACACCACCATAACAAACAATCTCATTGTTATGTCTCTAGAAATATAGGAGGAAAATAAGCAGATACACCTAACTGAAATAGATATGCATCCATATATATATATATATATGTATATCCCTGAAGATTAGGAGTTCTCTAGATGATAACGAATTAAGAGTACACAAAATTGAAGAAAAAACACATCAAACAAGAAATGAAAAAAATGTCAATAATTAAGAGAAACATAAGTTAAACAAAACTCATGACTACAACTTCAAATGGATATATAAATTTTTCATACATCCATCTGCACATATAGAAAAGATGTTACCTTATGGAGAAATGATTACACTGCTGCTCTGCTGGTCTGTCATCAGGTTCACTATTTGTACTTGGACATCTTGATTCCTCCTGTGCTCTTGTTCTTCTAGATGCACCCTTTTCCATTGGGACAAACAAAGCAGCAAACAGAATCTCAGACCTCCCTACACACAAGGAATAGATGTTATAACATAGAGTGGATATTGATCTGTGCTTTAATTTGCAAGAGACTATAAAGGTTGATTTCACAATCACAGAACAGAAACTTTGCATGGAATTTGACTCCTAGGGGGGTGGGAGTGTGCTTTAGGGGTGTGAAACCGGGCAACTTGGTGCTACTGAAATGGAGTGTGAAGAAAAAAAATTCAAGCATCAATATTCCCAATAGATGTGTCACTCCTTTCAATGGGAGGTTGGCCCAGCATAGAATGAATGAAACCTGCATTTCTACTAAAACTTTTTATATAAAAAGTCTTGAGAACTGAAGGACCCCTTTTATTGGGAGGAGACACTACTACAAAAACTACCTCTACTGTGGATACAGAACTATTTTTATCGTCATTAGTCCCCCACACTATCATAGTCGGTTTGGGAGCTAATGGAAAAACTAATTTTCAAAGTTGTTTGTAGCCATGAACCAACTTTCATGTTATTTTGTTTAAAAAAGATTTTTAGTTCAAGAAAAATAGAAAAGTTAACTCTATGCACCAGAAGGCTACTAGGTGGCCACCCATCACCACTCACATAGTTAGACCATTTTATGAATAAAATGGACTGAAATGGTCAAACTCGCAACCTTATGCTTCGCAATGCCCCCCCCCCCCCCCCCCCCCGCCAAAAAAAAGAAACCACATATGCTTTGTATGTGTTTCATATGCAACATGTTAATCATCATTTTAATGAAAATAACCCAATAGGTGTAGAATAGAACATCACAAAATGGATTTACACTAAGAATAAACCTCAACCAAACCAGCTGAGAAAACCCAACGCCAGGCTCACCCTATAAGTCCAGACCCTTACCTAGGCTGACGACCACTGCCACAATACCCTCTTGTAGGACCATAGTGTTACCAAAGGCTGGCACCCTAGCAATAGTTTTTGGGGAGGCCCAGTGAGGGATTCATTTGAATTTTTAAAGTAGAGCTACAAATTTGGACCAAATATATCCTAAACCAACAGTTCTTGGGCTAGAATTGATTGTAAAGATAAGTGATTATCAAAGTCGATAGTACCTCGAACATCTTTTGGTCCTCTAGAGATGACTGAATGGCAGGAACTAGTGGATCTGTTGCCAACAGTGGAGTTACATGAAGAAATGGATACATTGAGCTGGGTTCAGGAAAGATTAGAGAATTTTTCTACCACTTCTTAGTATGATAGTAGAATGCTTGGAGTAAGGAAAGCTAAATTACCATTAAATTTAAAGTGTTTTGTGGCAAGTATATAAGGATAGGACTCAATGTGCCAAGCACGTGTTGAAGAAAAATTGGCCTTAAACTTTAGAGTGCAAGAAAACAACTGACCATACAATGATTAGGTGCACCATTGATGTTTTTGAACTATCTAGTGTGTGAATAGAGATATTTTCAAATGGCATCAGTTCCCTATGAACCTTGGAAGGATGTCAAGAGCAACTGAATCTACAATGCAACAAACAAATAAAGCACAATCTTATTTTCATGCAAGCATGTGAATATTGGACCAGAAGAGTATGCATATGAGCTTATCTTGTAAAGCTGGTGCCCCAGTGGAATATTTTGCTATCTATAAAAGTTGGACCAAAACCCTTTTATCCAACAATAAATGATTTGATGTTCTGGAAGTCCATGCTGTACAGATCAATGTAAATTGGCATCTAAATAATTATTTCCCCACAAGACAATGCTAAGAATAAAAGTGGTTCAAGAAAATCTAGAATTAAAATATACAAATCATGATATTTCCTAGACCCTTTTGTTTCAATGGTTGGCTAGCTGGCGGCGGCGGCGAAAAAAGCCAAAATCATGCCAAATGCCATGCATCAGATGCGTGTTTGCACACCGCGTCGTCAGAAAGAAGTAGCAACCTTTGAATGCCGAATCAACGAGACACAAGATGTGAGAGAATCCCCACTTCACCACACTTGTGAGAAATGCTACCGCCAGCCGTGGAAATAAGCAAGCTCCTAGCTAAGGTTGAATATCCTTCTATAGATTCAATTTTGTTCACCCTAAATATACACACGTCGGCATGTAAATTTTTCCCCACACCACAATTATACAAGCCAAGAGTCCCAAACAAAGCTGATTCTCCCTCTGTTGATTCAAACTTTTTATCTAGATCTATATATGAATCCATGAATGACTATATACCAGAAACTTTGCGCTTCGAGATGTCTCTACTGTCGACTGCTAGACCGTGACGAGGTTAGGCGCCTCCAAAGAGATGTGGCGGCGCTGTCTAGAATTCTAGGGTGGATGGGGGAGTGGAGATGAGGGAAAAGGGCACGTTTTAGGGTTTTGAAAGGGGGAGGTGGGTGGATTGATAGTGGAGGGAGAAATAGGTAGGTGGGTTGCGATGGAAAAAAGGAAATAATATTGGTGGGGTCAAGTGCTATAGTAATAAGTTCTTTTATTGCCAAAGGCACATTCCCATACGCCCAAGCAAAATAGTGCAGATCAATTATATGATGGAAATTCGGAAAGCCAAGATTCCTTTTGTTTTTTGCTCTAATGAACTTTCATGCTTCATCATAAGTATATCCCTGTAGCAATATGCCAATAATTTATATATTTATTCTATTAGTAAAGATTTCATTTCTGGACAGCCAGCTGTTGAACTCAGAGTTAGACAATGGATCTGGAGACAGAGAATCGTGTGGCCTCTTTACTACTTGAAGAGGCACGGAGATTACAGATAGAGGCTGACAGGGAAGGTGTTCATGCATATCTACGAAAGCCTAATATAAGGCATCGTCCAAACTCACGGTTCCTCACAGCGACCGTTCGTGGAGTTCAGCAAGGTTAGCATTGTGGCATTCCCTTGGTGTTAGTTGCTTGAATGATGCATCTGCATCTTCAATTTATTGAATCATTGCCACTCTTTTTTGTATTGTCTATGTTTGTGAAGGAAATCCTGTAGAAACTTACCAAACTAGGGGGAAAAACAGTTGGATTCATGTAATCTTGTAGAAATTCTAACTTGGTTATTTAAAAGTATATTGACCTCACATTCTTAAGGGTCAAAAGTATTATTGGCCCTGTGTCACAATTTTTTTATTGACATAAAATAGATCTTTAGTAAGTCTGAATTGAAATATGTTGTTGTACTGCAGCAAACCGTGTTGTGGAGATCAATGAAATGTGGCGTGCTAGGGAAAAGGAGCTGGAGTTGGAGTCAAAGATGAAAGGCAGAAGTAAAGATTGTGATGATTCTAGAGGCGAGAAGCGCAAAAGTGAAATGAGAAACCATAGCTCCAGCTCAAGGGTTGAACAAGAAGGGACCACTTATAGTACTTCTTACTCAGACCAGGAGGATGGTCTCAAGGAAGACGAAATTGAAAGATTTCTTCATTCAAGGTCAGTTAGAATATCCATTATTTTCTTTAATGCAAGAAATATCCATTATTTTCTTGATGTAACACCTGCATATAACTGATATTATTTTACTCATAATCGTCTATGAAAAACCATGCAATCTATATACATCTTCGATAGTACTCCCTTTGTCCATCAATCAATGATAGGTGTAATTTGTTTTTGTAAAAGTTAAGCTTTTGTAGATTTTGACCAACAATGAGTTAAATTATATGCATGTTCGATATACAAAATTTGTATCAATATATTTCTATACGGAATACCTTTAGGATGATGTTCATTTTTTTAGCAATTGAAAGTATAGTTAGTTAGATTATTTTGTATAGCAATATAAGTACCACATTATTCTGTCTATGAATGCTATTATGCTATTATATTATGTATTTAAATTTGTTTATGATGTAAACCTTTCCATGCGTTACCTATTTCCTTGTGTTGCTTAACAAGTGTATTGTTGCTATTTTGTTAGGGTGAAACGAGGACGTGGGGCCATTGGTTCTAGGATGGACGAGCCTGGTCCATACCTTGATTCTTTGTCCCGTTGTCATGAAAACGGACCTAGTCCTGATATACGTTTGGAAGAAAAATGGGAACGTCGAGTACAAGGCCCAGAAAAGCCTTTGTTTTTGAGGTCCAAGTCTCCTGATGATCATTGGTGTAAGGAAACGTTGGACGGAAGGGGATCGAGCTCTGAACCACAGAGCAAGAAGGAAAAGAAAAGGAAGTCTGAGAAAAAAAGAGAAGAGGGATAAAAGGAAGGAAAAGGACACGAAGAAATCCAAGCATCGCCATCACCACCATCACAAAAGCCGAAGAAGGGAGTGAATGAGTGGTCTTGCCTGTTAGCGAGATAGAAATGTACACAATGGTTCTGCCCTGAAAGTGGCAGCGACCTGATTGTTGCTGTAACTTGAAACTGTATTGTATAGAGAACTTGGCATTGTGTAGATTGTGGAATGGACTATGCTTCTTATAATACCGTGTTGTTGCAATTTCACATTGTCGTTGAGATTTTATCACTTTGTATTAACAGTATTAACACTATGAATTGCTTGACACAACACAGATGACCTTACACTTCTATTATTTCTTCTGGTCTAGGTGCATGAGAAGGTGAGGCAAACGAAGAAGGTGGTTTGTGCAGAGCCAGTTTCTGATAGACATCCTCCATCTCTGGCCTAAACTGAGGAGAAGTTTGCAGGCAAGCAAATGCCACTTCCACAAGAAGAGCAATTTCTTTCTCTTCTACAATTGTTGGAGATGATTGGCGCTTGTCCAACATATCCTCCATTACAAGCTCCCGATGCTGTTCCCTGGAAGCAAGGTACTGTATCTCTGAGGTGTACATCCCCATCACAATCTCCAGCGCAACGACACCGAAGCTGTAGACATCGCATTTCATTGTCACCACTGATGTGTAAGAAAGCTCTGCATCAAAAATCAAAATAAAGAACAAATCAATAATCAAACATGAAACCAAACTGCAGTATATTTGATATTCGCAAATGGTAACAAGAATATATTTGCAATGTAGAAGAAAGTAACTGACTACATACCAGGGGCTATATAACCATATGTTCCTGCTAGTTCGCTCCAATTGGATGAATCGGGTTTTAGCATCCTTGCTATTCCAAAATCTGAAACACAAGCCAGCCTTGAAATCTGCATCTAGCAAGATGTTGTTACTTGTTATCCATGGTGCAAGTAGTAGATAGCTTGAGCCACGTCTTTTGAAATGGCAACTCGCTTCTGCCAGTCTAGTTCCTTTGCAAGCTCCTCATTTTGCAAGGTAGCATGAAGATTTCCTCTCTCGATGTAATCATATACTAGAAACTTGTACCTTGTATGAGAGCAAAATCCATACAGCTTGCCGATGCTTCTATGCCGTATCTTCGTCAACACTTCACTTCAATTTCACTAAGGAATCTCTTTTCATCAATCGTTTGTTCATCTGTTTGATGAAGTTTTTTCACTGCAGCCAATCTCCCTCCTTGAAGATGAGCTTTGTAGACAGTGCCATAGCCCCCTGAGCCTACTATACATCTTTCAGTGAAGTTTTCTGTAGCCGCGTTAATATCTTCAAATGCTAGTTTTCCATCAAAATTCCACACTGAAAGCACATCTATTCTATCTGTGCATATAGTGTTTTGCTGCATGCTCCTTTTGTGAATAATCGTAGCAACAGCAAAAACTGCAAGACTAGTAACTACACACAGGGGGATATAAATTGCAAGCACCATTGTGTGAATCCCTCCTTTGTGATATTCCATTTCTGAAGTTGAAGAGCATATTGGCAGGCCTGAGATATTACCACACAAGCCATTGTTGTGCAGGAACCATCCTATTGTGGCATTGTGGAATAGTCGTCCTATTGGAAGAGGCCCTCCCAAGTTGTTGTATGACACATCAAGTGTTGACAGACTTAACCATGCCAGCAATGGATTTCGGAATGCTTCCACTGAATTGATTATGGGAGAGGTTCAAGAGCTCCAACATTGCCAAGTTTCCCAAGCTGTGCAGGTAGCTCACCTGTGAGTTTGTTGTTGCTGGCATCCAACACAATGTGCAGGTTCCTCAGATTACCAATGGACGCTGGCAAATCTCCACTCAACCTGTTATGGTTAACCATCAAGGATTCTAGCGTAGTGCAACTCCCAATCTCTTCCGGCATCGACCCGTTCAACTTATTCACAGATACATCAAGATACTGCAGTTCACTCATACGACCGAATTCAGGCGGTATATTTCCCGACAATTGGTACTAAATTCCGCTGGTATTTCGCCTGTAAGTTGTTTGTGTGAAGCAGAAGTACCTCCAAGTTTGCTAGATTTGAAAACTCTGGTGGCAGGCTTCCGGTAATCATATTTTCTGCCACAGACAACCTGGTTAAATTGATGCTTGAAGCCCAGGATTTCGACAAATGCCCGCAAAGTTTATTTTGTGATAAGTCTACTTCCCCAAGATGTGGGGAGGGTCCAAAATTGGATATATCTCCTGTTATCTGGTTGGAGTAATTGAAAACATCCATGAGGCTCGTGCATGTTTTCAGGCTTATAGGAATGGGACCGGTGAACATATTCACGGAAACTTGGAACACTTGGAGATTCCCCCCTTTGCAGACATCAGGGGGCAATTCCCCTGAGAGGGAGTTGCTGGCAATACTGAGCACCTCTAAGTGTGTAAGATAAGCAAACTCTTGAGGCAAAGGACCTGACAGCATGTTACTGAAGAGGTCAAGCCTTGTCAGGCCTGTAAGGCTCCCGAAAGTTGCTGGAACAGAGCCTGAGACCTGGTTTTGGGATAAAGACATGAACCGGAGACCCACCAAACTGCCAATCTCGCCCGGCATGGGACCCACTAATTGGTTGTCCGAGAGGTCAATGTAGTTCAGCCCGGTAAGGTTCCCTATGATTGGAAGAATCGTTCCTCTTAGCTGGTTTGAGTACAAATCCAGTACGTTCAACTTGGCCAGCAAACCAGTCTCTTGGGGAAGGAAACCTGTGAGCTCATTCCTGGCGAGATAAGGTGCATTCAGGTCAGTAAGATTTGGCAGGATACTCAACCTGTTCTGACCGAGGTCAAGTTTCCTAAGGTTGCCTAGTGAAGATGGTACGGGCCCTGATAGGTGGTTTCCGCTGAGGTGGATGTATCTTACTTTGGTCAGGTTGCCGAGGCTTCAGGCCCGTACATGGCCCAGTGCAAGTGGGCCGACGGCATCAGATCCCCAAATTTTTGGGCCGCTACAAGGTACAGGCCCAAATGGCCAGTAACCTAACCTGCCTGTTGATTTCCATCGATCTGTTACTGTCCATCGGGCCTGCGTGCGCTTGTGTTTCTCTGCGAAGTCGAACCGACGCTGCCGCCTTGGTAGCCGATTCGTCATCGATTCATCATCAAAACCTTACGCCGCCTCGGAGCACGCCGACTTACCGAGGCGCCGTGCCGCCACCGTCGCCGGCCGCCACAATATCGCAGCCTCGCAGAGTCGCAGGGAGCAGGCCTGGGGCTGGCGGGGAAAAGAATCAGTCGGCCTATAGGAGCGCTGCGTGCGTGACCTGCAGGCTGCGGTCCTCGGCCGCGATTCCTCAGCGGCTTCACGGCCTGCATCGTGCTCAAACAGCGGGCTCCTCCGCTGGGAGTGGACGTCGTCACTGGAATCGAATGCTGCCGCCGTCTGGAGCGGGCGTCGTCCCGGGATCGAGCGTCGTTGCCACCTCAGGCGGGCGCTGCATGGAGGGGGTTCCACTCGCGGTCCGCTGGCGCCAGGAGTTGATGCTGCAGGGAAGGTAGAAGAGGTGCCGCCGTCCGCCAAGCGAGGCGCCGGCCGGGCACTGCTCGTTGTGATCTTATTTTTTCCGGTTGCAAAGGAGCCGGCTCGACCTTAGTATCTTTTAGTCCATTCCAATAGCTTTTTATTAAAATTGAATATAATATTCGGTACAGTATCCCATAGTAAATTACCACAATCAATCTTATAGTGTCTTTTGGCAAAGATATCTTTTTTTAGTGTCTTATGGCAAAAAACCACACTTGAAGAGTATCCCCCGGCTAATTTTGCCTAGAAAATATGAATGCGGTAATGAAAAGCGCAAGAGGAAAAGAATTGAACAGTTTGCTTACACTCAAATTTTGAAAGATAACTTATCATGATTGACTCTCAAGCCATTGTCAGCTACTCGTTTGGAGTCAAGCCATTGTCAGCTAGAGAGTCGTGTTGACAGTGTAAAGGCTATAAGGTTCCAAATGCAGGATAGAAGCTTTACTCGAAGTACCAGATACTGATAATAATACAACAATATTCAATAAAGCTAAATTCTTGGCGAACAATGAGCTTGGTGACTTTGAATTTTATCTGGTATGAAATATTATCTGTTGTTAATTTGATCAGCAAACATGTACAAGCAAAGGATATGCTTATTGATGTTGCAATTAAGAGTGGTGATAATTCTGATATTGATTGCAAAGTGTTACATGTGGAGTTGAAGTTTCTCCAAGAAGGCAACATATCAGATGCAAACCAGGGTGTCCGTGCAAACCAACTAACAAAAGTAGCAAAAAATTCTTCTATATACTTCATAGCCTTCCTCCACTTTATAAAATTTCAAGTTCAAATTCATCATATGTTAAGAGATAAAAAAGGAAGTTTTAAGAGTTTTTTCTTTTATTTATCTCTCAGAATTTTTTCTTTTTAGTATCTCTTAACATATGATGAATTTGAACTTGAAATTTATACAGTGGTAGAGTAGTCTATGAAGTATATACATAATTTTTTTGAGAATTTTTTGCGACTTTTATTAGTTGGTTTGCACAGAATTTACACGAGCACTCTCGTTTGCACCTGATATGTTGCCCTCCAAGAATTCATTCCTAAAAGAAGATATGGGGCCTCTTGATATTCTAAAGTTTGTGAAATGGATGGGCTGTTTTCCTAATGCTCAGATTGCATAAAGAATTTTATTAACTATTCCGGTGACAGTTGCACCCGCAGAGCGAAGCTTTTCCAAACTGATATTGCTAAAGATCTACATGCGTAGTACTATGAAGCAAGAAAGTCTCAATGGACTGGCGACAATTGCACTAGAAAGTGATATTTTGAAGAACATTAAATATGTAGACATAGTTGAAGATTTTATTTTGAAGAATACTAGACGAATGTTGCTTTTTCATAGAAGTTAAAAAGATATCAGTAAGGAACACTTGCTTTTTACTCTTTTACATGATACTATTACATAAAATTATCTAAATATATTCTGATTATTTATAATTTTCTACATATAAGATCTTCATTTTATATTTCGCTCCTGGGGCCTCCCAAACTGAGGTACTGGCCTGCAAGGCTTTCAGGTATTTGGCCGTCCAACAAGTTGCTGCCCAAGTGCAAATCATCTGGACTGGCCAGCTTCCCGAGCTCCTCCGGTATCGCCCCAGCGAGCATGTTATGTGCCATGATCAGAGTGGCTAGCGTTGTGAGGTTCCCAAAGGATTCAGGGATGCGGCCCGTGAGGTTGTTGAAAGCAAGATTCAGGTCGCTAAGAAACCCCATGCTGCCTATCTCACGGGGAAGATGTGTCCATGGAGCAAGTAGCCGACCAGATTGAGGTAGGACAGCCGGCTTAGAGAGGCGATGGCCGGTGGGATCTCGCCGTGAAGGCTGTTCAAGCTGAGGTCCATGCATGTGTGTGAGGAAGGGGAGCGCCGAGAAGTTGAGCTCACCGAGGCGGCCATGGATGCCGGCGTTCGGCAGGGAAATCTCGGTTTTTTCTTTCCGGTGGACTGGTGCGACGACCATCACGCGTCTTTTTTTTTTATGAAACAGGAGAGGAGAGTTTCCCCTACTGATTAAATTTATTTAATTAAAAATGTGTTACAAAGAGAGCAAAGTACAGAGTAAAATCAAAACAATGCAAAAGAAGACAGTTTTCATGAAAGATTTTCTAGCCATGTCTGAATGTCTGGAAAGTATCTTCTTTTTGCTCTATGTAGCAACAGAACAAAGTCATCCTTAAACTTTGTCTTGCAATCCGCCACTGATGGATCACTGTCATTAAAAATCCAATTGTTTCTTTGAGTCCATGTATTCCAAGAGAGCAATATAATCACTTCCATAAAGAAGGGCTGCATAAGACTTCTTTTTATTCTTCTGACAAGCTGCTGTACTGTCAAGTTAGTGGGATAAGAAATCCCAATAGAATTTCAACAACTCTTTGCAAAGCTGCATTTAAAGAACAAGTGCTTCAAAGTTACCATCACGCGTCTTGGACTGTGCAACAACGATAGAGGTGCTTTGGTCTCTCAACAAGGGAATGAGGCTTGCCTGCAAGGAGGACGCACGTCTGTGGCGTTGGTGCGTTGCCGTCTGCCACATGCCCTCCAAGGAATCACAGAGGCCTGGTGTCAAGCGTTTTGTTTAAATATGTAGTTCTTCGCTTTCTCCCTGAAAAAGCTTTGTAATCATGGTGGGGACACCACCACCCCCCCCCTCCATCGAAAAAACAAGGGAATGAGGCCATCGAAAGAAGAAACAAGGGATTGTGAATTTGTGACGTAGTTTTTCTGTTTGACGGAGTCTTTATGAAAC
Organism: Panicum hallii; assembly: GCF_002211085.1. Taxonomy (NCBI): domain Eukaryota; kingdom Viridiplantae; phylum Streptophyta; class Magnoliopsida; order Poales; family Poaceae; genus Panicum; species Panicum hallii. The sequence goes on from NW_020356409.1 coordinate 14,849, forward strand.
TGAAATTTGGATGGTTCAGAAATTCATAAATCACAATCAAAATCCTGCAAGTTGCTTCTTGCCCGACTGAATGGGAAATTTTGACATCAACGGTTCAACTTGTTAGGACTTGGCAACTAAGCGTAGTTTACGTCGATTGGGCTCACATTATCAGGGTGTGTTTGGTTGGACCGTGGCTGTGAAAAAAAGCTGTTGTGGACTGTGAGCTATGAAAAAAGTTGTTATAAGCTGTAAGCTGTGAGAAAGCTAAAAACCATTTGGCTAGAATAGCTGTGAAACTATAGGTTTGCTGTCAAATGCCTGTAACGCCCCTGAAGTGCCGAGGGACTGTTGATATTCAAAGTGATTGTGAATCCTTCATGCAAATTACCGGTTTGGAAAAGAATCTTAATAGAATGATAACAAGTCTACAAAATGACATATGGTTCATATAACAATATCCTGCCTTAACATAACTATCTCCCTCTCGCACTAACCAAAGCATCAGCTATCCTGTTGCGGATGATATTCATGGTTTTCTCATTCTCTCCATCATCATTGTCATCTCCTTGCGTTTATGCCATGGCAGATGATTGTTGTAGCAGGTACTCCTCATCAGCATCACATTTATCAAACTCCCTATCTTGCGAGTGGCTGTCATGGATAAAATTATACAATGCCATACAAGCTAAAATTATATGCTTCTGAGTACGAGTAGGAAAACTTGGAATGCCCTTAAAAATACACCACTTCTGCTTCAAGACTTTGAAAGACCGCTCAATGATATTTCAAAAAGATGAATGCAAGAAATTGAACACCTCGTACTTTCCTTACAATGCACGCACATTACAAAGTCGAAACTCTAGCATATGATACGTGCTTCCTTTAAAAGGGGCAAGATATTCTAGTCGGTTTGGATAACCAAAATCTACGAGGTAATATTTACTTATAAGACCAAATCACAATATAAGTATTGGTAGTAGTAATAAAATGTGTATACCTTTAGGAGGCACGGGAAATGAAGAAAAATTTGCTAAAATATGATTTAGGATCCGTATGTTGTGACAGTTCATGTGTTTGTTATGCTAGACATATATTTTGTTAGTGTGAAGTATGTGTTTGTTTGTGTAAAGCTTGTGTGTGTTTGCGTGAAGCTTTTTGAAAATTTAAAAGTACAAGTTAAAAGGGTATTTTTGTAATTATAGAAAAACCTAGGGTTGTTTTTGCAAAATGTATTTGGATTAGGGTAATTTCAAAATAAGAGAAATATATTTTTTTCTTACTTTATGCCTTGTAAAATATATATTTATCCAAAAGTTTCAATTGAAATATGTATGTTGAAGTGTGTAAAAATTTTGGGTAAAGTGGTAAAATAAGGGTGTTTATGTAGTTTCATAAAAGTACAAGTCCTTTTATGCAAATGTTTCATTTACAAAAGTAACTTTCAAAATTACTCAGGGTTAAAGTGTAAAAGTGCAAGTCATCATGACATGTCATAAATGCTTGCATTTAGGCCCTGAATTTTATAAACTTTAATTCTTTAGGACAAAAGCAATACAAATCCAACTTTTGTTCAAAACTTCGCGTGTAAAAATGCAAATTTTGAGTTTTTGAACTTGGGCCCTAAAGCAATGTTGTAGAGTTTGAAAAACTCTCCAACTTTCGTTTTGGGCATTTCTTCATTAGGGTTTTAAATCAACGGGAAATTTTGTTTTACAAACAGGTCCCTGCATTTCTCTAATTTTACGTATAAGTCCTTGGGGAAATCCAATCCCCCTTCTCCTCTGTTTCTTATCCTGACATCTCCTTCTTTACTCTCTGTTCATCTCCTATTTGGTCTCCTCCTTCGTTCACTGGCGTTTTTCATTTGGCTTCCATCCCTACCTTCTTTAGCTCTCTCTCTCACCTCTACCGGCCGAGCAGGCAGTGAAGGAGCAGCGGCAGGCGCAGGGGGCAGCAGGCCCAGCAGCAGCAGGCATGCCCGGGCGAGCGGCGGCTCAGCCCGAGCGGCAGGAGGGCGGAGCACGCGGCGCTAGAGCGGGAGGCGCTGGGCGTTGGGCGCTGGGCGCGCGGGCGTCGCGGGAGGTGAGCGGCGGCTCGGCTCGGCGGCAGGCGAGCGGCCCACGCGCGCGGGAGGCGCAGCACTGGCGGGGCGGCGCCCAGGCGGTGGCTTGGCACGCGGGCGAGCGGGCCCAAGCGCGGGGCGAGCGGAGATGGGCGCGGGCGGCGGCAGTGCGCGGAAGCTGGGCGGCGTGCGGCCCGGCAAGGCGAGCGGCGCGGGCTGGAGGCGGCCCAGGCGCGCGCGGGTGTTGGGGCGAGCGAGCGCGGGAGCCGGCTGCGGGCGCCGAGCGGCTCGGCCCGAGTGGGGCGTGAGCGCGGCCAGGGAGTAGCGCAAGCGGGGGAAGAAGCGCGCGGCGTGGAGGCGAACGCAGTTGTGGCAGTGCAGGTCAGGCGCCGAGCTGGGCAAGTGGATGGCAATCCCAGGCGAGCTGGTGCAGGCGCTCAGGATCGGGCGAGCACGGTAGCCCGAGCGCCGGTTGTGGCGCGTGGGATGGAGCGGAGCGGCTCGGGTGGCGTGAGCCGGTTGTGGCGCGTGGGATGGAGCGGAGCGGCTCGGGTGGCGTGAGCCGGTGCGGCGCGTGATCTTGAATTGAAGCCTTTGATTTGTAATCTAGGTTAAATATTAGGTAATGAATGCTTTATTTGTGTCTTTTGTGATATGCATGTGTTGTAGCTAAGTATAGATTGTAGAATATATGCTTCAAGTAGAGTAGTGTGATAATTAGTTAATCCATCACACGAACGCTCATATCTCTACCATCAAGACATTGTTCTCGTCTTGATTGCAATCTCCTTAAAGCCCTTCTCGTATAAGAATCTTTATTAGTTCGTGTGTATCTTCTGCTTAGCCACTACATCTCGGCAGCTGTGTTTCAGTGTCAGGTTATCAACCCAACCACTTAGCATCTGTTTTCTTTAAGTCTATGATGTTTCTGCGTAACAGCTGTCAGTCGATACTTCTACCATCGGCTGATTGTTACCTTTCTAGTATCGGCTACTGCCGATACAATCCTTTTGTTCTGTCCTGCATCGACTGCACATAGTCGATATATCGGAGATGCACACACGATCTTAGGGTTCTTGCCATCGGCCGAACCAAGCCGATTCTAGTCGTTTACCATATCGGTTATGGCCGATCGATCCTTAGTTTCCCCATCCTTATCCACACACTTCCATCAGTCGATTTATCGACTGAGAGATCGGCTATATATCTATCGACCATATACCCTTAACCATACTCCAATCGGCTATACGTCACTCAATTGTTGTGCTGACGTAATCGAGTCGATATAACCACACTTAGTTACCTAGAATAACACTTAAGCACATCTCAGTTAAGACAACTGCTTTAGGAATCATCCTTCTGCCAAAGTAATCGATGCTAAGATCGATCACCTAGGAAACCGATGCACCTTTCCATCGGCTAAACCTCTGTAGTTTCCAATCGGCTCTGTTGTAATCTTCAACGAGTAGCCGAATTTAATTAGTTATCCACCTAAAGCTCTATTTAAGTTGAGCTTCAAATCTTTTTGGTTGCTATATGAGTAGCATGTTAAATGAATGTTAGATTTCAACTTGATTGTGAAGTAAGATAGTTTTGTGTGCACATTTGAATGTAATGTTGCATTGCATGTAGATACGACTACTTCTACAAACGGTACCTACGAGATCTCCCAGGAGTCTGCAGAGGGTGTTTCTGAAGACCAAGTGGATGTCATCAAGGAAATATCGGAAGCTCCGAACCAAGTTCAGAAGATAACAACACTAACATCTCTGGCTTCAGTCCCACCAGTAAAGGCAAGCCCCGGACATATCCCACTATTTTATTTACACTACAATCTACGTCTATTATTATTATATCTTGCATTAAGTCTAGGAGCTGTAATGAAACCCTAGATGCATGAATCTTAGGATCCAATGTATTGTACCTGAGTCCTTATCGCTTAGATGCTCTGCTAAATAGGGCCGGTAGAAGTCGAGTGATTTCCTGTTACTCGCGCGATATAGGAGTTGCATGTTTACATTTCTGCAACCACTATAAGGATGACGGACAGGGTCATGTGTTGTATCATGACCTGAGGTTTTACCCTGTCTGTTTCGATAAAAGTTTTAAGGCCGAAATGTATGGTAGTGGTGGCTAAGTTTTTGAAAGTACTAGCCACATGCCGCGAAATATGGTAAGCGGTAAGCCTAGTACCCGATTGGCCCGGCAAATGGACTTGTCTCCACCACTCGACTTTTATTTTATGTTTACACGCACCGACGTGTGGGAGTACGTTCTGCAAGGCAGACAGGAATACGGGTTTTGTAGTCGCGCTACAGACGTATGTCCTGTACACATTGGGTGTGCGTACGGTCCTGCAGTCGCTTGTGGTGGCCCTGATCCATAACCCGGAATATGAGGGAAACGGTTGCTTGGAACGCCCTGTTGGTATTTCAAGCGTGTGTGTTAGGTTTACCTTGCAAGGTTAAATTCGATTCGAATCGTCCGCCTCTCACGAGGATTGAGACTGCTTATCCCTTCTGCCACATTGAGTAAAAAGTGTAATTGTTGATGAGATAATCTTGATGGACGATAATCACTACCTTGCTTGCTTAGTGTAGGTGCTAATCTAGAATAAATACTCAACTAGAATCTGAAAGCTAAAACGTGAAAGTAGTTATACTCTTTGTTGCTTTTCAGCTGAAAATAAACCCAGAGCCTTTACAATTCCTTCATGAGTCTAGTTATGGGCTAAAGTATACCCAATCCCGGGTAAGCCTTGCTGAGTATTAGTATACTCAGCCTTGCTAATTTGATATTTTTCAGGTAAAGCCTTTGAAGACCCCACTCTTTCCCTGCCTTGGCCCTGTGCTCTCCCAGATGATTGGTCCGTGGAATGGGATCCGTCCTCGGCCAACACCGATGATTCCGAGTGATGTCGTGCCCGGGCTTAGCATGACATCCGTCTTGACGTCGTATTGTAAATCATCGCGTATGATTTCCGCTGCCAAAAGCCAAAACTTCAACAGTTGTACTGTTTTCTCTAAGTTGAAATTTCGTATTACTGTTGAAAACTCTTATCATGTAATTCCTTGTGATGTAAAATATGATGGTGATTGTATCTCTGGACTCACCTTCGTGTGAGGTAACTTTATTTGATCCTGTGTATCGGTGGTTTATCGGGACGTTACCCGACAGGACAAGGGATTATACCGTTTGAAGCACGTTGGAGCCCTCAGGATTGGACTCGCGTACTTGAGCCGGTATAATTCAGGTTGGTTCTGCCACATATGTCATGTGCAGAATCTAGTCAACCAGCAACCATAAATATAAACCTCATATCAAAATCACAAACAGCTAGAACATTTTGAGATGTAAACCCATGTTGTCATGTATGGTTGACCACTTCCTCTGCTGGCACTATTACCGGAACATGTGAACCATCAATAGCTCCAATCGCGCCTTTGAATAAGGCCAGAAACGGTCCTCTTTGACCTTTTCATGCTCAATAGAGAAATTAGGATCTCTTGGCTTGATATTGTCCTTTGCTAACTTGCGCAAACAATTCGATACTTCATGAAACTTGTTGCGAATTGTCCAAAGTGACAGTGTAAAACGGTCTTCAGCTTGTGAGAATGACCGTGGTCCTCCAACGATCCACAAGAACATCACAAATGACTCCATTAATAATACATTGCTAGTTGATGTAACTACGTAGTTCGAGATAAGCAAGTCATAAAGCGCCATGAAAATATCAAGGCTCATTCGAAACATCTTGTACAAGTGCCTAGAACGACTCATGCATCTTATGACCCATTGAAGTTCAGTTTCTTGTGTTTTCCAGTATTCTTCTTTGTGCAAATACCGATCTGTGTACTGGTACCCCAATTGTCTAATAACATACTGGGATAGCTCAGCTAAAAGAAGTAGTCCTTGTTGTCTTTTTTTTGGCAAAATCCACCATGTTGTCATCCATCTGCATAAGACGTTATTAATATACCAATATACGTGCAGCCAATAAACAACCAAATTAAGCCCAACAATGACAAACAAATGGACAACAATGACGACCAAATTATAATGGTGCTCAGATAACACAAACAAGTAATCATTTAGATACAAACAACATTATTTCAAAATAGTTCTCACATAGCAGGAACAAATAAATGGTTCTCAGATAGCAGGAATAAATACTTGATACTCCCAAACGACACAAGATATAAATGACTACAAAGTTCTACGACCACCTCATCAACTCCTTTTCATGCTCCCTCTCAAGCAGATCAAACCTTCCTTCATTGGTTTAAGACCTCCCTAAATTTAGGCTTCACAATCAACAAGGTGGTTGTGTGCATTAGACCAGTTTTCTATGCACCCCACAGGCTTTCACCATCTGCATTGCCTCTTTGATGCTAGGGACTTGGTTGGTTGGAGGAGCTTATGATGCTTCAACATTTATGGAGATCTTCTCTGTTGATGTTTCTATCTTCAAACTTATATTGTTGTATAGTCGAAAGAATGGACTCTTCTCATCCTTCTTTTCAGTAGTTGCAGTTGAGCTGTTCTTGCGTTTTCTTTTTCCTGATTTTATTTTCTTCAAAACGGCCAACTTGACATCATCATTATCTGAATTTTTCTGTACCTCAGCCACATCCTCGTCACTAGACTCACTCTATCGATAGTGCCTTGCCTCACGACTGAGAAAAAAAAAAGAAAACTGGGCCGCAAATGGCCAGAAGCAGCCCACATCAAGCCCACAAAACTATAAGACACGGTCCAAAACAACAGAACTGGACAGCACATCACCAGAGCCCGTGACGACACCGGGCCCAACCTATCTCACAAAGCCCAAACAACCGCTGGGTCAGCCCAGACAATCATGCAACGATCCTCTAGAAAACTGCATCACATGCCTCAATGCCCATGAAATTACAGACATAAAACGCCTTAACGCCCAAGCATAAATCCGGTTGCATCATTCATTACAGCAATACATATAGAAGGATCAATTGTTATGCAATTCCGAGTACAAAATACTAACGGCAAACCACCTCCCAGGTGTTCAAATACTGATATGACAAAGTCACTGACAAACAATAGAGCTCCAAAAAGTTTACAGCTCTGTCTCTACTGTAACTAATCCTTGGCACCTCAAAACTGTGGATTCCGCTAACCTCACCGAGCCGCCTGCTGTGCTGCTTGAGCTGGCTCCACAATGTTCTTTGCTAGCATGTAGGTCGATCCGCATGTTAAGGCCTTTCAAGCTCTCGATAATCTGCTCATGCCATCACCCGAACTGGTTGATGCAGTGTCAGGAACCCTTATGATGAGGGTCAACCGAGTTGATGTGACGCACTCTCCTCATTGTGTTTTCCTCCAACTTCTCACTTAGATGGACTTCGATGTCTTCTGCTATTGCCTTTTTTTTGTGTGTGTGTGCGCGCGCTCAAACAGGGAGCTATAGTGTGCTCGGAACTTCCACCACTTATATTTATAGGCCGCACACTTGTCAGTTATTTTGTAGATCCCTCATCATTAGCTGACGTCAGGTGTCATCTGATTAGTGTGCCGTTCATGCCATTCAGCTCCTGCCACGCTGTGCCGTTCATGCTTGTTTAGCATCCTGGATGGGCCACTATTTCACTTTTCATCACATTAGTGTGCATATATCACCAAGCTCCATAAATATTTTATAGACTTACTCATCGGATATTCAAAAACACAAAAGCACCAGGGCCCAAACAGATTTTCCTTGCTACCAGCCCCCATATATTCCACCCTTCTCCGTACACCTGCCCGGCTAACAATTTGTCCTACCTACCTAGCCAGTTAGCCCACGCGACAGGCGCCCTGCGCTCAGCCTCAGCTCGGTGGGATGTGTGAATGACAAAGGAAAACTTATTATTCAAAAAAAAAAGACAAAGCTCAGCTCAGGTCGGTAGCCATTTATGTATCCGTTCCCCTCTATCTCACTTCATTCTTTGCTGGTGATCAACCCCTACATTTGTACGAGCTAGGCATAAAATTTTTAGTTTATATATATAACAATTATTTTGTGTGAAACGATGACCTTTGTGGGACCGAGGAGCAATGACAGCTCTTGAGAATGACAAAGTCATCATATATGTTTTTTTTCTTACGGGAACTTCACCTACCTCTGGGAAAATAACACCATTAACTCTTGGAATAAATCCATGAAAAATACGAGCCTCCTTATTACCTAGTCAATGACTCAAAACCGGGTGGGCAATTTTCAACCACAAAGTATTTATCAACAGAGCATAAGTCTGCTTATATAGCTAACAATTGCATGAATAACAATACGTACGGTGCTTCATTTCAATTGAAGCCACAAAATATTCAACATGGAGAATTACGCAACAACGTGTGCTTCATCAAAATCCATAGACTAATACCAAGTTTAGCGCGATGGATGCACAATGAATATTACGCGTTCCTTCTAATGATCTAAAGAAGTTTGGGAATGTTTCGGAACCCATTGTGAGATCCCCACAAATAGGCTTGCTCGGACAGGGCAACTGTTTTTAGAGGGTGATGTGGTTTAAGGCTCGGCACCAACACCCAAAGGTATGGATTTTCGTTGTGGTGCATGACAGTCGTACACTGCTGACGGGAAGCTTGGTGACCTCACCAAACAGTGCATCCAGCATTGGCCTTGGCGCACCGGAACCAAAGTCTTCCTCGATCTTGTAAAGTGGGTCGGACAGTTCCTCCAACGTACTAGCTAAAACCTCCTACACAAAGACGCTGATTTCCGTGCGCGTACAAAGGACATGTTAGGGCCTGTTTAGTTCACGGACCGTAAACGCAAAAAAGCCGTAAACGCAAAATTTTTGAAGGAATCTTGCCAATTTGAAGTACTAAATGAAGTCTATTTACAAAACTTTTTGCATGGATGGGTTGTAAATCGCGAGATGAATCTAATGAGCCTACTTAATCCATGTTTTGCAACAGTGATGCTACAGTAACCATCCGCTAATTATTGCTTAATCATGGATTAATTAGCATCATTAGATTCGTCTCGCGATTTACAACCCATCTGTGCAAAAAGTTTTGTAAATAGACTTCATTTAGTACTTCAAATTGGCAAGATTCTTTTGCAAAAAAATTTTGCCTTTACGGCTAGCAAACTAAACAGAGCCTTAGTGGAGGCTGCCTCAAACCATAATGTGCCACATGATGCACTCTCCATATGTTTTTCCCCAACATCCATTTAGGCGAACTTCGACTTCTCCTATAGCTTCTGCTTCTTTTTCTGCTCAAACAGGGAGCTATAATGTGCTTGGAACTTCCACTTATATTTATAGGCTGTACACTTCTCATATATTTGTGAATCCCTCATCATTAGCTAATGTCATGTGTCATCTAATTAGTGTGCCGTTCATACCATTTGACTGTTGCGCCACTGTGCTGTTCATGCTTGTTTAGCACACTGGATGAGTCATTTCACTTTTCATGCTATTAATGTGCATATATCAGTATATCACCAAGCCCACAATTATATATTTTTATAAACTTACTAAGTTACTCATCAGATATTCAAAAGCACAAAACCAACAGGTCCCAAACAGATTTTACCTTGCTACCAGCCCATATTCCAACCTTTCTTTACACCTTTCTGTACACCTGCCGAGCTAACAATGTGTCCTAGCTAGCTATTTAGCCCGCGCGACAAGCGCCCTGCGCTCAGCCTTTACCCTCAGGTCGGCGTGGGTCTCAGTCTCGTCGACATTAGGAATGGGCGACTAGGAAACTAGATGTGTTGCTGTACGTATAAACGAGGACAGAGTTGTCGCTTGGATGCGGGTCTTGCAAGGTTACAAAGTGAAGTCGGAGCTGCTACGTCGGGAACGTCGCTCGTCAACATGACACGCAGCGAGACCCCCGTCCATCGAAGGCTAGGCCTCTGGTGGGGGTTGCAATGGCTAGGGCTAAGGTCTGGGCTCGTGTTTGGAAGTCGGAGCTGCTTTTCCTGGGGTGCTTGAGCTTGGCAACGATGACCGGTCGCGGGTGTTTGCTTCAGGGCAGTTGGTGGATGGCTCGTGAGTGGCCTGCCATAGGAAGTCGGAGCAGTTGGCAGCATTGCTTTCATACTTGGCAACATGATCCATGGCAGTTTGCCGTGTGTTTATGCTCAGCCGCGTCGCGTGGGTTGGTTAGCCTCGCGGGTGTCCTGTTTGGCATCTCGTTTGTCTACCTTTCTTATATATAAATTTTTTCATCTTAATTCAGTGGCAGAGCTCCTGCTTTTATTTAAAAAATAAATAAATAATAAATGAGGACCGATGTTGCAGGCAAGGAACAAGATGCTATCGGCTTGAAGGACGTGCTAGCAGATGGGGCCCCAGGGGAGAGAGGAGGAGCATCAGTGGTCTTCTGCGCGCTAGCGCCCTTTTTAAAAAAACAATTAATACACGTACGCACAACGCCGTTAAATCCTAAAAAATTTGCTCCCACGAGGAGTCGAGCACAAGACCTCAGGTGCTACTGAGGCTATTGTAACCACTAAGCTATACGCTATTTCGCTGGTATGAGTACTATCTGTTTGTATCTAAATTCATATCGGTTTGGAGGAGTTTAGATTCATCTCTATCTGATCCGAATCAGGATATTCAATGGCATTCAATGTATGACACCGTATCCAAATCCGCGTACGCAAAGTTAGATATATAAGGTGTCAATATTTATTCATATCTTATCTGACACAACTGACACTAGCCATATTCGAATCTAAATTTGAGAAAAATATCTATATGTATTCGTATCCGCAGGTATCTGTCCGTATCTCATTCATTTGCACCCGTAATATAATGGTTAGATTTAGGTCTAATGGGTGAAAAAAACTTATACAAACAACAAACCTAACTTCCATCTAGGCTTTATCGTTTAGTCAAGAAAGATTTAATTACACACGAGACTAAGGAGTGTGATGTCTAATGATACCCTTTATCAACCAAAAAGTGTTTATTTTTGACTTGTTCATCATTTTGTTTTTGCAAAACACAAATATGAGCACTCATGTTGAATCAAGAACTCAAACCTGAACGGATAAGTTCCACCGCAGTCAATCTAGTGAATTGAAGGGCTGTTTGGAGGACCGCCGCACCTGCCACGGCGCCCCACACTTTTTCTGCCGTAGGTGCGACGGCCGTTTTGAGCGCCACAGGTTAAGCGTGGTGTGGCACCCTAGGTGCCACACCAAACAGCCCTTGAGCTACGCTTGAAGGGGCAACTCTTTCTAGAGCGTGCCGTGGCTTGAGCAAGATCCCGCTAGACCAAGGTGCTCACCAACAGCATTGAAGGCATGCATCTTCCCCGTGGTGCGTGATCGTGGTGTGCTACTAGCTCGACGACTCGTTAAAAGACTGATAGGGGATATGGTTGGTGTTCTGGAGAAAATGTCCTCGGCGACCTCTATTCGGAGATCAGTTCATAGATGCTAAAGTGGATCTGGTAGTTCCTCCAATGTAGCAACCAAAACCTTCTGCACAAAGCATGTACCGATGACATGTTAGTGGAGGTAGCCTTTATTCATAAGGTAGCATCTGAAGCACGCTCTATTTGTTTATCCCCAACATCCCATTTAGACTATCAAGCTTTGGTTTCTTCTTCTGCAGTTGCTTATTATCATTTCTGCTCAACCAGGGATCGGAGCTGTAATCCACTTATATTTATAGGAGGCTAATTCACTTCTCAGTTTGTAGATCCCTTATCAATATTAGCTACGTCATGTGGCATCTGATTAGTGTGACGGTCATGTCATTTGACTGTTGCGCGGCCGCGCTGTTCATGTCCCACCCTTTTCTGCACCGATCTGGGCCCTAGCCTAGCGTGTGAACCGGGCACGCATCCTGGCGCTTCTGTGCCGCTGCACATGGGCGAGTACGTAGTTGTGCTGCTGTGCCTGCACGAGGTTCGGTGCCCCAAGAGATGGGAATTTTTCAGAAAAAAGAACGACTGGTATAGGGACTAGGGAGGGATATAAGATACGTTGGAAGAAATGTGTTTAATTCTTCAAATTTACCCGTGATCTGTACGATCTATCGGTAAAATCTAAATATAAACACAAATTTCCTCAAATTTACTTTGTATGATTGGCCATTATATTCCTATTGCTTGATTTGTGTAAAAAAGATCTATTTTTGTTCTTTTCATTTTATCGGGCCCGGATCTCTCAAATTTCTCGAGTATGTAGGTCGTAGGGTTTACCAGTGTCCATTGCACTTGCTTGGAGCTCCAACGTAGATAGTAGTTGTCGACATACATTAACATGCAACGGAGCAGTGGCGGACGCAGGACGAGATATTAGGTGGGGCGAAGAAGACGTAAGACGTGAGGCTGCGAGGAAATAATCTGACCTCGATCGCGGATTGGATCGACGGACGGCAAGCTGCTGCTGATTGGGAGATTCAGCACTCTCCCGTGAGAACTTTGTTTGTGTGTGTGGGTTTTTTTTTTGTGTGTGGTGGGGGGTGGCACTTGGGGCCTTTGCAGTGGGGCGGCCTCACCGCCGGCTCGCGGAGGGGGGGGGGGGGCTGTGGGCCTGCGGCGGCGGCTCGCGCCGGGGGGGGGGCCTCTGCGGGCGGGCGGCGCTGGGGGGGGGCCTACGGCGGGCGGCGCTCGACGGTGGGGGGAGGGGAGGCTCTGCTGGCGGCGGCGCTCGGCGGGGCCTCCTGCGGGGGGCGGGCTGGGGGTGGGGGGGGCTGGGGGGGGCTGCGGGCGGGTGGCGCTCGACGGCGGGGGAGGGGGGGCTCTGCTGGCGGCCGCGCTCGGCGGGGGGCCTCCTGCGGGGGCGGGCGGCTGGGGGGCCTGCGGGCGGGCGGCGCTCGACGGCGAGGCGAGGGAGGGGAGGGGGCTCTGCTGGCGGCGGCGCTCGGGTGGAGGGGGGCTGCGGCGGCCGTTGGCCTCGGCTGCGGGCGGCGCTCGACGCCAGGGGAGGCTCTGCCGCGGCGGCGCTCGGGGGGGGGGGGGGGGGGCCTCTGCGCCGTGCGGGCGCGGGCCCTGCGGGTAGGAGGCGCGCTCGGGCGCGGGGGTGGGGGGGGGGGGGGGCGCTCTGCGTCGGCCGGCGCTCGGCGGCGGGGCGAGGGCGGCGGGAGCGGCCGGCGGCGGAGCGGGGGGACCTGGCGCCCTGGCGGCGCGGGGTGGGCGCGGAGGTTGGGGGCGGGGGCCAGCCGCACGCGCGGGGCCGGGCTGGCTGGGGGGGAGGAAGCGCGCCGGTGGCCGGATGGTGGGCCGGAGGGTGGGCGGGATACAAGTGGGCCGGTTGGATGGGTGATCTGCTGGACCATTTAGCACCAGAGCCTGTTTCGCCCCACCTAGTGTTTAATTTTTTCCTAATTTTGCAGTGTACTCTATATGTTTCAAAAAATTGAGGTGGGGCGATGGCCCACCTTGCCCCCATTGTGGGTCCGCCCCTGCAACGGAGCACCTTAACGGAGTGATAACACACACTTACCTATACAAATACAATTTACACCGTGGACCAAAGCCTGCAGCAACGTACTAGCTAGGTACATACTGCTCTCCTTTTGTCTCAATGGCGTCGATGTCATGCAAATGCATTTCGTTTCTGAATCCATCTTTTATTAGAAACATATCACTTATAATACAGATCAGACAGTATTTAGTTTATCCGGACAGGGAAGCGAGCGAAAAGCGTTGACAGTACTTTCCCTGTGTCGTTTTACTGTAAAGCAAGCTCCTGTTTTCCGTTCCAGAGTGATTGTCTGGGACTCTGGAACACATACAGTATATATGCGTCGTACTTTGAAAATCAATGAAAACAAGCTACGTACACACTAACTGCTTTGTAATTATGCAGGATAAAACTTACAGCAAATCAAACTGCCATGTGTTCATTTTCCATAACAACCACTGTTATTATTCCAGAAAAAAAAAACCGAGCGCCCATTTCTCAGGGTTCACATGAGGCCTCCACCTCTCAGCTCAAGGAGAAAAAGAACAGCCTCAATGCATGGGAAATACCACAAGGATCGGAGAATACAAACACAGGCACACGCACAAGCCACACCAATGCGCAATGGAAAGGTCAGGTCAACACTCACCTCGCGTAGCAACCCGAACACATTGAAAGGACGCCGCCTGCACCGCCGGGATGCACGACCTCTCATTTTTGTACGTAGGCGTCGTTGCCATTGTTATCGTATCTGGCGTGATGTCCTGAACAAAACGGGTGGATTTACAAATAATAAAGATGCTACTATATATCTATACTGCAAGAATCAAAAACAGAGAAGAAGTTGACCAGTTCTTACCTTGCTTTGGTAATGTGTTCCTCATCATCATAGCAGCTGGGGGCAGTGTCTGCTACTGGTGCTGGGGTTGGAGTTGGAGTTGGACTGCATGCACTGGAGCGATCTCGTCGCTTCCGGCACCACCTTGCTTCCGACGCCGGTCGTCGGAGGAGCTGTTCGCTGTGCTCCGGCGGCGAAGGTCGTCGTCGTCAGGCGCGTCCCTAGGGTGATGATGGTC
>NW_020356410.1:0-29265 GCF_002211085.1 Panicum hallii
TCCAGTTCATACTTCTTGAACTTTGGTTGGATCAACCGATATGCCTTGACTAGAAATAGTATGTCCCAAAAATTTCACACTATCTAGCCAGAATTCACATTTGGAAAATTTTGCATAAAGGCGATGATCCGTAATCGTTGAAGAACGACACGTAAATGGTTAGCATGGTCTTCTTTGGTTCTAGAGTAGAGCAGAATATCATCGATGAAGACCAAACAAATTTATCAAGCTCCGGCATAAATACAGAATTCATGAGATACATGAATATGCCGGCGCATTTGTAAGTCCAAATGACATGACCAGATATTCATAAAGTCCATATCTGGTTGAGAAGGCCGTTTTTGGAATGTCACTAGGCCTAATCTTGATCTGATGATAACCAGCGTAAATCAATTTTAGAAAAGACCTTTGCTCCAGCTAGTTGATCAAACAAAATATCAATGCGGGGAAGAGGATACTTATTTTTGATGGTAACCGCATTGAGTGGACGGTAGTCGACACATAATCTCAGGCTATCGTCTTTCTTCTTGACAAAGAGAGCAGAACAACCCCAAGGTGAAGCACTGGGGCGGATATAACCTTTATCAAGAAGATCTTGCAACTGAATTTTCAGTTCTGCCAATTCGTTTGGAGGCATACGATACGCCCTTTTTGAAATTGGAGCAGTGCCAGGTTGAAGTTCAATAATGAACTCGATGTCTCTATCTGGTGGCATTCCAGGCAAATCGTCTGGAAAGACATCGGGGTATTCACATACTATCGGAATATCCTTGACTTTGATATCTGTGATGCTAAGTGCAGGGGTGCAGATACTCTGGCTGAGGCAGATAAAGGGTAGTAACCCATAGTATGGTGATTCAACTTCAACAACTCGGGAAGAAATATCTAACCGGACTCGATGTTTAGTCATCCAGTCTGTCCCAAGTATAATATCGATACCTCCAAACTTATTAAAACCAAATCAGTTTTGATTTCTATACTACCTAATTGAATTGGCACATATTACTCACTTGGGGAGATAACATTTCTCCAGGGGTAGAGATCATATATGACCCCTGGATAGGACAAGATTCAAGTCCTAGTCGGGTTCCACAGTTGTTACTAATAAACTATGTGTTGCCCAGAGTCAAATAAAGTAACAACTGGTTGGTGGTGAATAGAAAATGTACCCGACATTACAGGAGCTCCATCTGGAAGTTCTGCAGAGTGGTGAAGTTAATTCGTCCTTGTCGGACCTGCATCACCGGCTTATTGCCCTTATTCTGATTTCCCTGGGTGGAGCTCTACCCTTGATTAGGTTTCTTAGGCCGCGGGCAATCTCGGATGAAATGTCCGCACTTCCGCAATTGTAGCAGCGATAGTTGCTGCCTTTCTGGGGCACTTGCTGAATATTTGGCCGTGGCCAGATTGTTGTGCTTGTTGCGGGGGCATAGGAGGTCTGAACCTTCCTTGCTGCTGAGGCGGCCTAAAAACCAATCTTCCCGTAGGAGCATTGCGTTGTGGTACCCTGGGCGGCGTATTGGAAACAACCCGATACCTCGGTGGTTGAACACTCGAGGGTCCAGCAGGGTTCTTTCGCTTCTTCTCGGCATAATGTGCCACAATACAGTCTTCTTGAGTTAGGGCCATGTTAACCAACTCACTGAAAGTATTTGCCTTCACAAGGTTTAGGCGCTCTTTGAGTTTGGTGTTCAGGCCCGACGAAAGCGGTCTTGTTTCTTGGTATCATTATCGGCATGATACCCTGCATACTGGCACAGATGATTGAAATTCTGTGCGTATTGCAAAACTGTGTTGGACCTTGTGTAAGGGCCAGGAACTCGTTAAGTTTTCGCTCCAATAATCCTGCGGAATATAATGCGCTCTGAAAGCGACCCGGAATTCATCCCATGTGATGACATGCCCTGCAGGTTGCATGGCATAAAAATTGTCCCACCAGATTCTAGCAGCACCACGAAGTTGTTGAGCAGCAAAGGAAGCTTTGCTAGAATCCGCACATGGTATGGTCAGTAGAGCGAACTTTGATTCAATAATATGGAGCCAGGCATCGGCATCCAATGGTTCCTCGGCCTTACTGAAGAAAGGCGGTTGAGTACTGAGGAAATCCTGGTAGCTAGCTACAGGAGGATTACGATCATTCCGGCCTCCTCGGAATTGTTGCTGCTGATTCAGTTGGGCTTGAACCAACATATTAAGTAATTCCGTTTGCCGAGCCATGACTTCGGCAAGGTTGGGAGGAGGTGGTGGTGGTTGCTGAGAACCACTGGCTTGATCAGCCCTGAAACCCTCCGGGGTTCCTCGTGTAGCTCCAACCATCTGAAATAAAGGAGATGTCCATTATTAACCATATATCCTTACTCCCAATTTCAGAAGACATAATCAATGCATATATTCCGCAAATCATCTCATCTCAAAATTTAAAGATAATGAACAAGATGATGAAACCGGAAATTATATTACATTGCTAACTCAGATAGTTCTCATATCGCATGTCGAAAGTTTACTACATAGGCCATCTATGTTACATCAAATGGCGTGAAGTTTGACTACTTAAACTATTACATTCCCTTAGATTACATCTCGAAAGTTGACGATTTTACTAAAAATCGTCGAAATTTCCTACAGAAGACTGACTGCCAGAAAGAGAATGATGGGGACTAAGAACAGGATCCCCATGCTCAGAATCAATCTCAGAGATACCCTCAATCTCCTCGGGGTCTTCTTCTTCTTCTTCAGGTACTATGGTATAGCGGGAAGTATCGGTTGCTGCTGCAATTCCTCAATGTGAGCTTGGGCATCATCAGCCACAAGTATCAGATCATGAATTTGTGCCTGTAGAAACTCAATAACAGTGTCACGCTGAGTGATAGTATGATCACTCTCATTGATCTGATCTTCACGATGGAGGATTGTCTCATCTCTTGCTGCAATAATTTCATCCTTCTGAGTCACCAAAGCTTGTAATTCTTCTATTTGGGTTACTTGATGGTCAGCGTTCCGATAGTGGCTTTGAGCCACACCAGTTATCTGACTCACCCCATGACACAGTAGCATTTGATAATGATATTGCACATCCATGAACCTGGTAACCATACGGACGGTTTCTTCAGCCAGATCTCCTAGCAAATGACCATGATGGTCTGTCCGAAAATCCCAGTCCGAATTACCCGGGTCTATGGTAGGAAATAACCAATAGGATATGCAGCAACTTCAATCGGATGTTGATTGCAGAAGAGTTTGATACCTTCTAAAGCAGCAGTTTCAAGAGTATCCACTAGACGATATCCAACCACTTCTACTTCTATGGGAGGCCATAAGGAGCGGAAAGGGTGTTGAGGAATTATCATCTTAACTCTGCAGCGGGGAACTCCTTCTTCCCGATACTCCACCCCATCATACAGAGGAGGCTCTGTATAATGAAACATACTCAAGGATTCCCACAAAAGACGAGGAAACCCTTCCCAATGTAAACCATTGGTGTGGAAGTGCCCCTCCTGATCCCAAAAGGTACTAGTAGGAGCAGCCATCTGCGACAACAATGCAAATGGTAAGATATTTTTACCCTGTTGAGAAAATTTACAAGGTAAAATTGGATTAAGATAGCTGATTCTGATAACAGCAAAGGCTGGAAATCAGATGGATGCCTAAGATACCCAACTAAGATTCTTACTTACCCAAACTAAGAAAAACCAACATGTTGCCCATTTCTTAGGAAGCATTAAACATTCATTTTGGTTGATTAGTGGATTATGCATGCACGCACTAATCGTCCTCTCAACCAAAATAACTGCCAAGTAATCTTGGTCTTACGTGGTTAGTTACGGTGGCACAATATAAATACGTCTCTCACTATTAACTAGTCGATAAGCCCTGTCCGTCCTAGTTTCGGAATCGTGGTTAGTGTACCTGCAGAAAACCACAATGCATATATATATAACTAATGAACCTTTCATGCCAGCATGTCATGAAAGCGTCCCCATTCATTACTGCTCACTATAGAAACAGCATCTGTACAATTACCGCCGTACAGACAACGTTTAACATACGTTATTACATAACGTATTCACGGGGTACCGCAAAATGCGGGGGTATGAACAGCGATCTCCATACCCTGCGCCGAACCATATACTCCCAATGTAGTCAACCGAAATTGGTACATTGGCAGCATCTCAAGTAGGCCACTGCTTGAGAAACAGCGTTCGGTTCGCATCACCGACAGGAAGGCCAAGCTCCCTCAGTTGGCTGAGAATTCTTACCTTCTTACCTCCCGATCGAAGATGTCGTTACAGAAAGTAAGGTTGGGTTGTGCATAAATTTAAGTTTCAACAGAAAAGTAATGCTGGAAGTCAGAATTATATATATATATATATTACAGCCACCTGTAATTCCCCTAATAACATTACCCTAGGGCTTACGTACTATACATAATCCTTAACGAACCACCGTAGTTCACAAATACTTGATTAATCAATTTTTATACTAAAAATTACTTTTTAAGGCTAATTATATCTCCAGGGTACACTTGTTAGCTCTGATACCAGCTGTGGCAGAACCAACCTGAATTATACCGGCTCAAGTACGCTAGTCCTCAAAGAAGGACTAACTCGCACTTCAAACGGTATAAAACTATTGGTCTGTCGGGTAACGTCCCGATGAACCACCGAAGGCAGGATCTAACAAGGTACCTCACACGAAGGTGAGTCCAGAGATACAATGCCAAAATAATTTACACCACAGGCAGTTATATTACAAAAATATACAAAATAACATTTGTTCTTGCTGAGGAGAGTTTATTACAATACCAGTTCAAGCTTTTGGTTAAAGCAGCGGAGTTTGAAAAGCGTAGTTAATATACACGACGTCATTACAGATATTATGCTAGCCCTGGCATAATATCACTCGACGGAGTCTGTGTTGGCCGGGGACGGATCCCATTCCACGGACCAACCATCAGGCAAAGGGTAAGGCCACGGTGTAATGAATGCTGGCTCATCAGAAGTGTTACCTGAAGTAAATCAACAAAGCAAGGCTGAGTATACTAATACTCAGCAAGACTTACCCGGATTTGGGTATATCTTAGCCCATAACTAGACTCATGCTGGCTTTTAGCTTTGGGTAGGGTTTTCAGCTGAAAAGTAACGAAGAGTAGATCCTTAAGTTCAATTTTTAGTTTTCAGATTCTAGTTGATTAACCATTCTAGGTAAGCACCTATAACTATTCAAACATGGTAGAAACTTTATTCAAACATCATCTTTGGTAATCACATAATTGCTCTTGTTACTCTATGTGATAAAGGGGATAAGCAGTCTCATACATCGTGAGAGGCGGACGATTCTGAATCGAGATTCAACCCTTGCAAGGTAAACCTAACACACACGCTTGGAACACCACAGGGTGGTTCCGAAGCAACCGTTTGCCTTTCATTCCGACTCGTGGATCAGTGCCACCACAAGCGACTGCAGGTCATATGCACATTCAAAGTGCAGGAAGTACGTCTGTAGCGCGACTACAAAACCCGTACTCCTGGTTGCCCAGCAACACATATGCCTACACGTCGAACAAAGTAACCAAAAGAAGCAAATACATGTGGTGGGGGGTATGTCCACTCCTCGGGCCGATCGGTTACTAGGCTTACCGCTTACCATATTTCACGGCATGTGGCTAGTACTTTCAAACGCTTAGCCACCGCTACCACACACTGCGACCTTATCAAAATTCAACAATACAGACGGGGTATCATCTTGACCATGATACCTCATAAAACTCCCGTCCGGTATCCTTATAGTGATAACAGGAATGTAAACATTACAATTCCTAAATCGCGCGAGTGACAGGAAATCACTCGACTTCTACCGGTCCTATAAGCAGAGCAGCTAGTCGGACTCCAATTCTAGTGTTCATTACATTGGTTCCTGGAATAATGCAACTAAGTTTTCAAACAACTCCTAAGAACGTAATGCATAAAATAATACATAAATAATAGCATAGGTTGCAGTGTAATCAAGTAGGGTTTATGTCCGGGGCTTGCCTTCGCTGGTGGGGTTGAGGTTAGTCAAACTAGTTTCTTCCGAACCTTGGTTCGGGGCTTCAGAGAAATCCGCGACGAGAGTCCCGGGGTCTTCAGAATAACCTCCTTCTTGTTCCGGGATCAGCTGATAATCCCCGTCAGCAAGCGTGGTCGAGTCTATATGAGATGCAGAGTTATAACTCATGGAATACATGTATTTTATATTTAATTCACAATAAAGTTGCAATTCAACTTAAAGAAAAATTACATTACGACGATAATTTAACTACCCCGTACTGGGCAGTCATTTATCGAGTACTAATTAAACTAATTAGTCTCGTTAGGCAGCCGGGGTGGGTTACCCTAAACATCCAATTTATCTATATTGGGTAGTGTATCTAATTACCTTAAGCAATACTACACATTCTTAGCAATTCCCATTTATTAGCTAAATATTGTAATTAACTTTAGGTTTTTATTCAATTATGGTTAACCTTGCATTAATCTTAAGCAAATTATAATTTAGTAAAATTAAATTAATACTTATGGAAATTACCCTAAGAGGGTTTAATTGAAATAACATTACTCTAGATATTTTATACAATGAATAACAACTTACTTAATTTTAAACAAGATCAAAATGTGAAATTTCAAAGTGTAATTATAACTAGAGTTTTATATTAAAATTAGGGTTTAAAACTTAAAGACATCATAAACTACTTAAGTCTAGCATACCAAAAAAAAGTTTCATAAATTTTCATGCATTCTAATTATTATTTATGATTTATCTTGAAATTTAAGTTTGAATTTATAACTCAAATTATATTAGGTTTCTGTTTCTCAAATTTTTATGTTATATTACACTCATAAAGACTAGACTATAGTAAAAATTCCATCCCTAATTATGCATAGATACTTCTGAAATTAAATTGCCAAGTTTTTGTTAACTTATAACAAAAGTAATCAAATACTCTAGCTAGAGAGCTGATCTAGGTCTCAAAAATTTATACAAAGCTACTTACATTACCTACAACACATGCTCCAAAAACTAACAGCAACAAAGCTATGGATCACAAGATTTAATTAATGCATGTTTTAACTAGCATTTAAAATACAGAACAAACCATGTACTTTCATGATATGGTGATAAAATAAAAGTTGCAGAGCTTATCATAAGGTTTCTAACCCAACCAATTTCATATTTTTCTGATTTTTCTACTGTTTTCTATGCATTTTCAAAGTTCACAGCAGAGATTTCAAATAAGATTTACAAAACAGCCCCTAGCTTTAGCACAAAACCCCCTGAAACTTTACTGTCTTCTCCATTGGAGTCCTTGGCCGCAGTCAAAGAGGGGCGGCGGCATTTGACCGGCCAAATCCGTGATGCTCGGG
Organism: Panicum hallii; assembly: GCF_002211085.1. NCBI lineage: Eukaryota > Viridiplantae > Streptophyta > Magnoliopsida > Poales > Poaceae > Panicum > Panicum hallii. Next base: position 7,401 of record NW_020356410.1, read on the forward strand.
TCGCACTTGTGGGGGAGAAGAGGGGGATTAGCGAGAGGAGATCGGGGGCTACCTCGGGAAGTGCTTGGTTGGGTCCCTAGGGTGGTGTATCGGTCTGCCCGCGGGGAGCCGACGGCCGGCGGCGGGAACAACCTTGACGGCGGCGCTCTGGGCAAGCTGGGCAGCAAGGGCCGGGTGTAAAAGCTTCAAGGAACTAAGGGACAGCTTTTAGCAGTGCTGGTTCGGGCGGAGGAGGGCGGTAGGAGCAGGTCCACGGCGGCGCTGAGCTCGCCAGGTTACAGGGCAATGGCGATGGCGTTCCGGGGGCTAGGGGCGAGGAGCTGGCGAGTGGATGGCTAGAATAGGTCGAGGAGCTCCCAGGGGTGCTGATGCGCGCGCAACATAGGAGTTGGGCGCTCGGTGTGGAGCTGGCCACGGCGGCAGCTCGGTGGCGACCGCACGGCGGCGGCGTGTGCGTGTCAAGCGCGGAAGAGGGCAGGGAAAAAGAGGAGCCGAGGTGGGAGAGGTAGAGGGCGACGCGTGGGAGAGAAATGTAGCTGGATGTGGCGCTCGGGAGGCTGCGCCGGCGGTGGGCGGCGGCAGCAGGAGCAGAGCAGAGGGGGCAGCACGCGTGACAGAGGAGGAAGAAGGCATACAGGGTCAGGAGGACTGATTGGCAAATCTAGAGATTTCCAGGGACTCCTCTGTAAAGGAAAAATTCCCGTTGATACAAAAGTCTAGTGTGAAAAGTGTCTAAAGCAAAGTTATAGAGAATTTCAAATTCTACAAGAATGTTTTAAGGTTCAAGTTCAAAATCCCAAAGAATATAGCACAATTCAAATTATAAACTTTGTCTTGTAATTCAAACCAAATGCTTTAATGTTTGGGGTCTTTTTGCAAGATTTCCTGCAGTAATCATTACTAACTCTTTTTACACATTAATCCCTAAACAACTTTGAATTTGACTTCCATAATTCAATCATTTCATATATAACCCTTGTATTTGTTTTAATTACACATAAGTCCTTGATTTCATATATAGTCTATTCCTTTTGGATTTTTAACTTAACATTTGTGCTTTACTTTGCTCTAGTCAATTAAATTTGACATGTAAGAGTATTTTCACACAATTGCACATAGAAACTTATGAAATTCATAATTTACAATTACACCCCTATTCCTTTGTACAAAGCTTAATATACATACAACACACAATATCTAGTGTCCAGATCCTAATTACAGGAATGTTACAACTATCATCCTTCTTCTTCACAAAGAGAGCCGGGCATCCCCAAGGAGAGGAGCTCGGACGAATAAAACCCTTGTCCAAAAGGACCTTGAGTTGCTCTTTCAATTCTCTTAGCTTATTAGGAGGCATACGGTAGGGACGTTTGGAAATGGGAGCCGTCCCGGGCATTAATTCAATAACGAACTCCACCTCACGATCGGGAGGCATGCCCGGTAATTCTTCCGGAAAGACGTCCGGATACTCGCAAACCACGGGAATATCTTCCAACGCCGTGGTTTCGGTACCCGCCAAGGAATAGAGACAAGCTTTCTTTGTGGCGAGAGAGAGAAGAACCCTATCCCCGGAGGGGTGCAAGAGATCGATGGTGCGTGGCCCACATTTGATAACCCCATCATGCTTTCCCAACCAATTCATCCCAAGAATTACATCTAAGCCTAGCTTATCTAGGGTGAGAAGATTTGCTCGAAAGGTGGCTCCCTCAATAAGAATTGGGACTTTATCTACAAAGTGCTTAGAGAGGATTTCCCCACCCGGTGATTCTATGTGGTAAGGTTGCGGTAGGGTTTGCATTTGGAGTTTGCTATGCATCATGAACTTCTTGTTAATGAAAGAAAGGGTTGCTCCGGAATCGAAAAGAATGAGGGCGGGATGGGAGTTTATGAGAAGCGTACCCATGAGCACTTCGGCATCATCCGGAACCTCTTCCGCGGTGGTGTAGTTGAGACGGCCACGCTTAGGAGCTTGCGATGGCTTGGCTCCTTGGCGTGGGGCTTGCGGTGGAGGGTTGTTAGGCCTTGGTGCATTGGAGGTGCCGCCTTGCCTTGGTGAAGGACAATACTTGGAAATGTGGCCCGTGCCACCACAATTGTAGCACGGACCCCTTGTAGCGCCGCTTGGGTTGTTCCAAAAGGCATTGGCAGGCCTTGGGGGTTGTCCTTGAGGTGGTTGAGGATGACGTACCACCCACATCGGGCACGGTGGTTGCGCACCCGGCGCGCGCGGTGGGGGAGGTTGAGGCCCCACACGTGGGCGAGATGAGCTTCCACCCGCCGAGGTAGGAGCGGGACGCTTATGCTTGGCCTCGAGTCTCTTCATCTTGTGCTCGGCACGGATAGCAATGTTCACCAAGTCATTGAAATCATCAAACTTGGTGGTGGATAACTTGTCTTGTAACTCTTCCGAGAGGCCGTCATAGAACCTTTCCCGCTTCTTGGCATCGGAGGACACTTCATCGGGTGCGTATTGAGATAGAGTATTAAAGGCATTGACATAAGCCATTACATCCCGATGGCCTTGGGTGAGGTTGAGGAATTCCTTCTTCTTGATGTCGATGATACCCTTAGGAATATGGAAGGAGCGAAAAGCCGTCCGGAATCCTTCCCATGTGAAACGGTGATTGGCGGGTTGAGAAGCCTTCCAATTCCGCCACCAAGCCCCCGGGGCATCATGGAGTTAGTGAGCAGCGAATAAGACCTTATCATGCTCATCACATTGGATGAGATTGAGCTTCTCTTCAATGACGTGAAGCCAAAAATCCGCGTCAAGAGAATCCTTGGAGCCACGGAAGATAGGTGGGTTGGTGCGGAAGAAATCCCCAAACTTGTTTACTTGCGGCTCCTCCCTAGGAGCTTGAATTCCAATATTGCCCAAGTTGCCGATATGATTGACCAATTGCCCAAGTAGTTGAGTTTGTTGGGCGAGCACATCCGCGAAAGTGGGGTGGACGGGAGGTCTGGGAGGATTGTTGTTGTTGTTGTTGTTGTTGTTGTTGTTGTTGTTATTCCCACCCGAACCGTTCCCGCGGTTCGCGCCGGTTCCCGAACGCAAATTCATCCTAGCAAGAATTTAAGATAAGTTAGCGACCGAGGAAGAAATGATAATCTTAAGGAGAACGATGGAATGATAAGGCGTAGATAATGACTTGACTTAGGATTGAGATTCGAACGGTAACTTATCAAAGAAAATATATAAATGCGATGAGTGTCAAAGATTTGATCATCACCATTCAAGGTCACTAGGGCAGATTTAGAGAGCAAGAAAGACGGGAAACGGTCACCCACATGATTTATAATTGTCATATGTGTATGCGTGCATGTATGCAACATATGAGTGCAATATGTCGTCACCTCACATCGTCTCCACATGATAATATAGGGCTCGTAAATAACTCTTAAGGAAGCACGTATGAAAGGTACGCAAATTACTCGCATAAATAAACCACTAATAACACATCGGGGCATAACCATAATCATGAGATTAACTTGACTTTAGTTCCCAAGCATCCAAAAGAGTTTAATCATCACAAAATGAGCGCGTCTTAACGTTCTAGCGCTTAATTCCACCTTACAACCGCATTAACCCAAGTGCCACGTCCCTCCTACTAGCACTTGGACTAATGGGCGACTTTCCCTCTCACTAGCCGATAAGCAATCATGGGTCAAAAGGCTCCGGAAACCCCAAAAGATTTGCGCGGGTGGCGGGCACCATATGGAACCGACACACGGGCAACCCCATCGAAATGGGATTGTATGTTCCCCGCGTCTCGGCCCAAGTACCCACCACATGCGGAAAGCGGTGCGACGGAGGCGCTTCCTCATGCGGCGTGTTCCGCGTCCAATCATCCATGATCTTCCTTGGCAACTTCATCGACCGAAGGTAAGGCTCCACTTGGTATTGGAGGCGGACGAGACGACTCCTTGTCTCCTCCAACTCCCATACCAAACTCCGGTGCGCCATCTCGTAGGCGGAAATGGTGTCCGCTATGCACGTCTCCAAGGTGTACGGTCCCATCGGAGGCGAGACAACATGAGCAATGGGATTCTCTGGTCCCCTCACCGGAAGGTAGGTGAACGGAGCCTCCCAAAGCTCACGGTGCTTGTAGCGAAGTCGGGCGATGGCTTCACGTGCCACCTCTTGAATGGCCATCTGCACTGAGGTACCACAGGCACGGAAGTTGTACTTCACAGCTCCCACCACCCACCTTGGCTCAAGGTGGAGGCTCGCTATGTAGTCCACCAAACCAACACCATAGCCGCGAGCATAGACCTCGTACTCGGGCTGGAAAAAGTAGTGCGAGCTCCTCAACATCTCGTTGAGGATCGCCGGGAACCCGATTGTCTCCTGAGCGCGAGTCGCCATGATCAAAGTGGCCATCTATCCAATAAAACATGAGAGATTAAGCATATTTAATTGACAGGTGAAGCATTAGAGAGAATAATAGCTCTAAGACAAAGGGAGGAAGTTAGCAATCAATCCTTAAGTTCAAATTTTAGAAAAATAAATATTGATGCAAGTATTCAATTTTATTTCGCTCTCAACCCCCTTTAAGCAAACTTTTAAGTTCACTTCGTGGAACCTTGGCTCTGATACCCGCTGTGAGAACCGCCCAATTTAATGTCATTTTAAGCAAAACCGTCGGTCGTTATCGTGAAGATGAGAGCTAACACGCACTCGCACAAATGGCGCGTTACAGGTTAACCCACATCTACACTACTAAGGACCAACTTAGTCTTTCGCCGAAAATAACATTAAACCCGGTAGTCCCGGTATGTGCTCCAACGCATGCCCAAGACCATGCACATGCACATACCGTCACAAGCTCTTACATCACCAATGATCCACAAAGAGCAAATTTTAACACAAGTTAAGCAACTAACCATTACAACATTAATTTAAGGAAAGGTTCCGAATCTGAAATTTACGGTTCAAATAACGAATACAAGCCTTTGGCTCACAATAACATAAAAGAGGTAAAAACCATAGAGTCTAGCATTTATCATGATATCCCAAGAACGATACGCAGCGGAAAATATACGATAGATAATATTAATGGCGTCTTGCTCAAGGACACCATTGACCATATTGGCCTATTCCTCGCCCGCGCCGGGTTCGGCGGGGTAGAAATGGCCAAACACCACTTCCGGCTCACCTGCAACTTAGTATAATAAAGCAACATGAGTACAAAGGTACTCGCAAGACTTACGCGGATAAATAGATCAAGGAAAATGCATTTAGTTTAAATGAGTGGGTGAAATACACCACACCTCCAACTAGACCGATCCGAACCAACATTTCGACACCGGACAACATGTTTAAGATAACACAAAGTGGGTGAAACAAGTGATCCTATTCCAAATTTCCCTACAAGATATCTACCAACCCTAGACACGACTAAGCATTTAGTTTAAATGAGTTGCAAGTGGCTACGTGTGCCAAGGGCATGGATAAACAAATCAAGAGAGGGCATTGCATGAAAATAGGACCGACGTTTAATATAAGCATAGATATCCCAAGGAATCATGCTTAGCTGCTTGCCTTGGTTCTCTTCTTGCTCAACCACACACTCGGCTCCCGGCTCGGTCTCAACGAACTCGGTGGGCTCAACGGGTGCGTCCTCCGGCGTTTCGGTCACTACAATGCATGAATGAGATGTATGCATTGGGATGATGCCAATGATGTGAACATGAGATGATATGCAACGACGTGGTAAGAGAAGAAAAATGTCACATCAACGCGAAAGCAAAACCACCATGGCACCACAAGCTCGATTACAAATTTTAACACTAGGACCGAGGCGAACTTTGGTTAGCAAGCCATCTACAAGCATAAATCATGATTTAATTTAAGCACACAGGGGATCTCAAAATAAGCTCATGAGAGTTGAGTTTGCATCAAAAACATATTTGTGGAATTACTTATGATATTTGTAAATTTCAGCCGCTAAGTTCAAGTTAAATCTTAAAAGCCATGCAAAACATTTTCAAAAATCCTAATAAAATTACCAGAGGTACAATACATGATAACAAGGATAACAGAAGTGGTTTTATTATTTTATCAATTTTCTATCAAAAGTTATTCATTTTATGAGTTTGCAGGCAGCGAAACTAAAAACGCATTAAAAACCTATCAAACAGTACAGGAACAAATACATAAGCTGAACCATGAGATAGAGCATATCACAAGGAACACAACAACATTTAGTTTGACATTTTTAGAGCTCCACAAAATAAGATTCACAATTAACTTGGTTTAGCAAGGATGAACTATAACTCAAGGTACAGGGCTCTAACATGCATAACATTAATTTATGTAAGCAGATCTACTACAGAGGATTAAAACAAAACAAATTTCATAATTTTTGGAGATCTACAACAATTTCTACGTAATTTACAAGATCCACATGAAATGATAAAACGAAACAGGGCGGCCAGCGCTAGATCCACCCGGATCTAGCGCCCCTGGGCGCCGACAGGCGGGCCCAGGCGGCCAGCGCGCGGCCCAGGCGAAGTCAAGGCCAGTCGTGGCCTTGACTCGCCACGGGCGCAGCCAGCGCACGCCTGCGGCGCGAACGCGCGCGCGCTGCGACGCGGCGGCGGCGGCGAACGGGGGAGCGGCAGGGGGGCGAACGGGGGCGGGGCGCATGCGCACCAGCCGCGCGGCACGGCAAGGATGCCCGGCCGCAGCACGGGCAAGCGGGACGGGGCGGCGGGCGGCGGCACGGTGGAGAGCGGCGGCGGCGGGAGGGGGTGAGCGCCGGGGAGGAGCTACGGACGGAGGGAGAGGCGGCGAAGGGCTTGAATCGGGCGAGGGGATGGAGGAGATGCTTCACGCGCGGGGAATCGGGCGGAGGCTCACCGGCGGCGGTGGATTGCGGCGGCGCACGGCGGAAGGGGAAACGGCAACGGGAGGAAGGGGAGGCGTGCGGTTTGGCCGGGGAAGAAGAAGAGGCGACGCCATTTGAAGTGGGGGGGGGGAAGGCGAGCGGGCGGCACAGGAGGCGAGGGGGCGGCGCCACGCTGGACGGGCCAACGGCCGCCGGCGTGCGCCACCGCGCGAGCGCCCAACGGGCGGGTGCGGAGGGCCGGGGGACGCAGAGGGGGAGGCTGACGCGCGGGCCCGGGCGCACGGGAGAGAGAGGAGGCCGACAGGTGGGGCCGGAAGAGGAAGAAAAAGAAAAATGCAACGGTTCAACTTACAAAATCAAATACATGCATTTCCCGAGCTCCAAAAATCACCAAATTTTTATGGAAGCAATATTAAACCATCAAGAACATAATTCAACCACTAGAGCTCAAAAATCTATTATGGATTGATCACAAAAATTCAAACAACAATGCAGTTTTCAAACTTTCTAAGAATTTTATGGCTCGGCAGAGACACCCAAAAATTTAGTAAAAATATCCAAAATTCATCATTTGAAATTTAGTATTTGAATAAAATATTTGAGGGCACAGCCACATAGCAATTTTTAAACTTCCTTCACAACTTGCACATAAATCATACAAGAAAAATAGATGCTCATGATATAATTTAGTGCATATGATGTTCCTTGGTGCTTGGATGATGCTCATGATGATGTTTTAAATTTTTATCTTGTGCTTTTAATTTGTGGGTCGTGACAATTTGCCAGTCTACCAGCAGCTGCGTCTGGTCTTTTGCCTCCTCCAGGACGAAACGATGTGCTGAGCGGTCCTCCTGCTGCTGCATGCCTTGGACAATACGGGCACAGTCAGATTCAAGGATGATCGGGCCTTGTATCCACTGTGCTGCCAGCCGAAAACCTTCCAAGCATGCCTGGGCTTCAGCTTCAACTGCATCTTGACTCCTGAAGAGCACACGCCAGGCTGTGAGAATGATACGGTTGTCGCTGTCGCGGGCTACGACGCCAACACCTGCCTCTCCCATCTGGGGAACGAACAACATTACATTTCACCCAGCCTGGTGGGGGCGGCTCCCACCGTGCTCTTCTCGTCGTCTCATTGCGCATCACTGTACCTTGCTTCCTGTTGTCCCACGGTAAACATGGAGCTTTTCCTTTGCCTCATACCTTATCGCTAGCAGGGAGTTCCTCAGAGAACGTGGACTGCATGGCACAGAGGGCATGGACAGCCTCTGAAATGCTCATAGGTCCGGCTTGGTGCGTGATATTATTATGTACTGCCCATGTCTTCCATAATAACAGCTTAACTTGGTCCCTCACTAAGTCTGAACACTGGTCCAGCAGTAGTAGTATCCAGTCAGGCCCCGTGTACCTAAATTGTGATTCAGCTGGTAGCTGCCAGTGATCTCTCATGGCCATTCACAGTCCTTCCTGATAATTTTGGCACGGCGGGTCAGCAATATATCTCTAGCCAGCTTCCAAATAAACACATTGATTTTGGGTGGAACTCGTCCACTCCACACGCGTGACCATAACTTTCTCTCGCCACCCGGTGCTGCACTGGTTGCCTGACACCTTGGCAACATTTTGATTTTGAGGGCCAGGTTACATGCACTGCGTACAGTGAACAAACCATTTTTCTCCATATGCCAAGCAATGAAGTCATCAGGCAGCCTGGGCGGTAACTTGATCTTGGCAATTTTCTCAGCATCTGCAGGATTAAAAATCTGAATTAGTTTGTCAAAGTCCCGACCCCTACCCTCGATGTCCAGCAATTCAGAGACCCAGCGTAGTCTGCAGCGACCCTGCTTTGTGGTCCCTCTGAGCGATAGCTCGTGAGAACCGCCCAATTTAATACCATTTTAAGCGAAACCGTCGGTCTTTATCGTGAAGATGAGAGCTAACACGCACTCGCACAAATGGCGCGCTACGGGTTAACCCACATCTAAACTACTAAGGACCAACCCAACCTTTCGCCGAAAATGACATTAAACCCGGTACTCCCGGTATGTGCTCCAACATATGCCCAAGATCGTGCACATGCACATACCGTCTCAAGCTCATACATCACCAATGATCCACAAAGAGCGAATTTTAATACAAGCTAAGCAACTAACCATTACAACATTAATTTAAGGAAAAGTTCCGAATCTGAAATTTAAGGTTCAAATAAAGGATACAAGCCTCGGGCTCATAATAGCATAGACGAGATAAGAACCATAAAGCTTAATGTTTAACATAATAACCCCAAGTACGATTCGCAGCGGAAAATATAACGATAGATAATATTAATGGCGTCTTGCTCAAGGACACTGTCGGTATATACAGATAGGGGTACCTCCCGCTAGGGTGTCCAGGTCTTAGGCTTCTCATAATCCATGCTCCCCCTCGCCTCTAGGCCACGTGGCATGCGGCCTCCGGGCCTGACAGCTGGGACCGCGGTCTCCGGACCCTCCCCCGAGCTCCATGAGGCTCGGGGTCTCTGCACACCCAGATGGGCGGGAGAGCTCTCGGGTAGCCCCTGCGGACCCGGCCTCCCCTGGGAGGCCCGGGGCCGCCACGTGTGATGACCGGACCATCACAGGCCAGCCCACTCCGACAGGCCTCGGGGGCCCCGGGCCCCCCTTTCCCCGGGAAGGGGTCCGGTGCCGTCATGTGTTGCCCAGCGGGAGGAGCGGAGCTGGCCCCGCCGCGTGCCTGCGGCCTGAGGCCCCTTTGCGGGTCGCCTCCCCACCTACCAGCATTTAATGCGGTAGCTGGGTCGGGCGCGCTAAAGTCAAAAGGTGCGGCCTGCCACTGACACACGGGGCAGGTAAGCTGACACCACGGTAAGCCCGTCTGATCTGAAGGCGGCACATCGTATCACCGTGCACAGTGCGCGGGCTGCGTGCTGTCCCGTCACGGCGCTGCGCGCGTGATGATGGCCTGTAATAGGCGAGCCACGGCGTGCGCTGTAACAGTGCATGCGCGATGGGTCAGCACTGCTTCACCGCCTGACAGGAGTTTCCATCCCAACAGTGACAGCACGGCTTCACTGTTGAGCAACGCTGCCACCGGACACTGTGCAAGACAAGGCTGTACACGGCCATATCCTGGCTGTGGATACGCACATCAACTTCTCGATAGAGAGGACTATGGAGAGGAGCTCGAGGAGAAGACCTCCTTATCTCTCGTAGAACGGCCCCTGTTGGCCGGGCCCACCTGTCAGGGTCCCACACAGTGTAAGCACTCCCCTTGAACTATAAAAGGGAGAGTGCACTCGTTAGAAGACAAGGCTCCAGGTTGCACACACACAAGCTTATGCTGCTTTCCATTCAGGCTCACGCAGCTAATACAACACCAAAGTGGACGTAGGGTATTACGCTCCGGCGGCCCGAACCACTCTAAATCTTCGTGTCCTTCCTGTGTTCATCTCTCCACCGATCGAGCGCTCCTAAGTCTCCTCCAAACCCATCCTTAACTAGGATTAGGCGGGTGCTTTCCGCCACCCGGCTGGAGAATCCTCCGACATTTGGCGCGCCAGGTAGGGGACTTAGGTTTGGTTTGCGCTCGGTCGACCTTCGCGACCTCAATGGCGCAGGAAAACGGCCACCATGACCTCCTGATCGGTGAAGAAGTGGCGTCAACGGCGCCACACGCCTCGCGCCATCCCGCCTCCAGAGTGGCCCCGCGTGCTGCTCCACCATGTGCTGCGGAGCGGGCCTCTGTGGCCCAATCGGTGCTTCCACCGAGCGGGCCCCTCATGGCAGCCAGGGAGTTGCTCCGCAACCCCCCTGGCGAGGCAGCGTTGCCAGACGCGCACAGACAATGGCGTGAAGACGTCAACCGCCTCCTCAACCTGGCACAGGCTTCCCCAGGCTCTGCGGGGGGGGGGGGGGGGGGGGGTCTGTTTCCAGGCAGCGCCGTCGCCAGGGCGGTGCATCCGGTTCCGTGCACTCACCATCCGTGAGGAGTGCACGGACCGAAGACCTCCGAGTGGAGCTCAACCGCAGGCATGCAGGAGAGGACGCCAGGGTCTCCATCGAGCGGGCGCGCAACCGACGACTCAATATTGAGGGTCGGAACCTTGCGCCCGAGCTCGATGCGGCTGCGGCCAGGCCGCAGGGACTCCCCCAGGCGCCGGTGTCGGGCGTGGGCTGCGCAGCGCTCGCAGACCACCTTCGCGCGGTCGCATGGCCATCCAAGTTTCGGCCTCACCTGCCGGAAAAGTATGACGGGTCCTCCAACCCGTCAGAGTTCCTGCAGGTCTACATCACCGCCATCACGGCGGCTGGAGGTAACGAAGCCGTCATGGCAAGTTACTTTCATGTAGCTTTGACCGGGCCAGCCCGGACCTGGCTCATGAACCTCACCCCGGGATCCATCCAGTCCTGGGGTGAGCTCTGCGCACAGTTCACTGCGAACTTCGCCAGCGCGTACCAGCAGCATGGCGTGGAGGCCCACCTCCACGCCGTGAGGCAGCAACCCGGGGAAACCCTCCGGGCCTTCAACTCCCGCTTCACCAAGGTACGTGGAACTATCCCACGTATCTCCGATGCGTCTATTATCACGGCCTTCCGACAGGGGGTCCGAGACGAGAAGATGCTAGAGAAGCTGGTGACCCACCAAGTGGAAACCGTCACCACCCTGTTCGCTCTGGCGGACAAATGCGCCCGGGCTGCAGAAGGCCGTGCATGGCACTCTGCAACCCAGGCAGGTCCGGCTCAGATGAGCGGACCCAGCGTCGCTGCCCCTGGCAGCGGTAAGAAGAAGAACAAGAAGGTCCGTGGCTTCGACAAGTCACGGATTGGAGGTCCGGCCGTTGCAGCTGCGACGACCGGGGGCCAGAACTCCCGTGGCAAGCGCCCGCGACAGCAGCGCACCGACCCTGGGTCGTGCCCTGTTCATCCGGGGGCTCGCCACAGCGCCACCGAGTGCCGCGAGTTCCAGAAACTCGCGGAGCGCCTCAACAAGAGGCGAGATCAAGCCTCCAAGGAGGGCTCCTCCCCACCGCGCCGGTCCGGTAAGGAGAAAGCCTCCGATGCCGACGCAGCTGCGACGGAGAGAGAGTTGGGGTATCAAGCCCCCAACAAAGACCTCAAGGGACTTTTCCAGCAGTCCGATTCTGAGTCCGGCGGGGACGAGCGCCGCAAGAAGCTGTACGTTATGTACGGCGGCAGTTCAGAGCTCGTCTCCCGGCGGGACGTCAAGGCCCTTCGCCGGGAGGTCCTCTCGGTGAAGCCAGGGGTGCCGAGGGCGGCGCCCCATCAGCGGTGGAAAGGCACCACCATTTCCTTCGGGCCATCCGATTGCCCAGAGAACATGGCGGGCGCGGGAGTGCTGCCGCTCATCACGGCACCCACCATCGCCAATGTTCGCCTTCACCATGTGCTGATCGACGGAGGTGCCGGCCTCAGCGTCATCAGCTATGCAGCGTTCAAGCACCTGCAGATCCCGGAGTCCAAGTTGGCTCCATCACGCCCATTCTCAGGAGTGGGCCCGGATCCCGTATACCTGGTAGGGACCATCACCCTACCGGTTACATTCGGGACAGAGGACAACTTCCGTACCGAGAACGTGCAGTTCGAGGTTGCGGAAGTTAACCTCCCCTTCAACGCCATCATCGGCAGACCGGCTCTGTACCGGTTCATGGCCGTTGCCCACTACGGGTATCTGGTCCTGAAGATGCCTTCTCCGGCAGGCATCCTCACCGTCCAGAGCGATCGTGCCGCTGCTGTTGTGGCGGTCAAAAAGCTCCATGCGCTGGCCACCGGGCTTGCCCCTGTGACTGGCGCCCAGGGGTCCGACCCCTCAACCTTGCGTGCCAAGGTTCCGGCCAAGGCACCGAGGGTCTGTCCGTCTGACACGGACAACGTTCCTGTGAAGACCATCTAGGTCGGAGCGGAGACCTCCCAAACCACCCGCATCGATGGCAACCTGGGAGAGAAATAGGAAAGCGCGCTCATCGCCTTCCTCCGGGCAAATGTTGATGTGTTCGCCTGGGAGCCATCACAAATGCCCGGGATCCCCAGGGAGGTGATTGAGCATCATCTGAAGATCCACCCCGACGCCAGGCCGGTCCGGCAGAAGCCACGCAAGCAGTCCATTGAGCGGCAAAACTTCATCCGTGAAGAGGTCCGCAAGCTGCTGCAGGCCGGCTTCATCGAGGAGGTCTACCATCCTGTATGGTTGGCCAACCCGGTGGTGGTCCCAAAGGCCAACGGGAAGCTTCGGATGTGCATCGACTACACCAATCTTAATAAGGCATGTCCAAAAGACCCTTATCCACTCCCGCGTATAGATCAGATTGTAGACTCCACCTCCGGGTGTGATTTGTTGTCCTTCATAGATGCCTACTCTGGTTTCCATCAAATTAAAATGGCTAATGATGATAGGAAGCATACAACTTTTGTAACAGTGGATGGGCTTTATTGTTATATAGTGATGCCTTATGGATTGCTTAACGCTCTACCCACCTTTGCTCGTGCAATGAATATCACTTTAGGTGATTTGGTTAGAGATATAGTAGAGGTGTATGTCGATGACATCGTTGTCAAGACTAGAGAGTCGTGTTCTCTATTAGAAAATCTAGCTCGAGTTTTTGACAAGTTGCGGGCGACCTCCACCAAGCTTAACCCCGAGAAGTGTGTCTTTGGCGTATCGGCGGGGAAGCTCCTTGGATTCCTGGTCTCCCATCGGGGAATCGAAGCCAACCCGGACAAGGTCCGGGCAATCGAGGCAATGAGACCCCCTGCGCGCCTCAAGGATGTACAAAGGTTGACGGGGTCCCTGGCAGCTCTCAGCCGTTTCATTTCGAGGCTGGCGGAGAGGGCACTCCCCTTCTTCAAGTTGATGAGGGGGTCCGGCCCATTCACATGGACCGAAGAGGCAGAGTGTGCCTTCCAAGAGATGAAGCAGTACCTTACCTCCCTGCCTGTCCTGGTCGCACCAGACCCAGGTGAGACACTGTTTCTTTATCTTGCAGCAACGACCGAAGTGATCAGCATGGTGCTGGTCACCGAGAGGTCCGAGCCTCTCTCGCAGGGGGCCCCCGCGGACCCCCCTGCAAGAGAAGGAGGTCAGGCCTCCACCACTCCGGAAACCGGCCCTACTTCGGAGGCTCCGGCCGGGTCCCGAACCGGATAAACGCTAAGCAGCCTGGGGGCCGACGGGAACCCAGCTGAAGCCGAAGGGTCCAATCCACCTGGTAGAGTCAGGACCATCCAAAAGCCGGTCTACAATGTCAGCGAGATCCTTCACGAGGCAAAGGCCAGGTATCCTGAGACGCATAAGCTTCTTTATGCCATACTCGTTGCGTCCAGGAAACTCCGTCATTATTTTTAGGCCCACAAGATTGTGGTGGTAACCTCCTACCCTTTGAGGGCCATCCTCCACAACTCCAACGCCACAGGCAATGTTGCCAAGTGGGCAGCTGAGCTCGCAGGATTCCAACTTGACTTCCAGCCGCGCCACGCCATCAAGAGTCAGGTCCTAGCTGACTTCGTGGCGGAATGGACACCAGCGCCAAGCGCCTCCGGGGGTCCGGACCATGGGACGGACCCCCCACGTCCGGAAGCCAGCGCCCCGGTGTTCACCAGACCCCACTGGACCCTCTTCTTTGACGGGTCCGCCTGCAGCAAGAGGGCCGGGGCTAGCGTGGTCCTCATCGACCCACGAGGCGAGCAATTGAAGTACATGGTGCACCTCGATTTTGAGGCCACCAACAACATGGCGGAGTATGAGGCCTTAATCTTTGGGCTCACGGCGGCTCTGTCCCTGGGGGTCAAGGAGCTCCTGGTCAAAGGGGACTCCCAACTCATTATCAGACAAGTCCGGGGGGAGTGTTGCTGCAACAACCCCCAGCTCGCAGCCTACCTCATCCATGTGAAGAGGCTGGAGAAGGACTTCGATGTGCTGGAACTGCAACACGTTCCACGCGAAGGCAATTCAGCAGCTGATGCCCTCTCCGCGAGCGCATCGACTCAGGCACCCGTGCCTGAGGGCGTCTTCCAGAGGCGTCTACTGAAGCCTTCCGCCCAGCCTGCCGATCTGGGCGAGGGGGGTCGGACTAGCACCTCGAAGCTAGCGGTCCCGGCGGTGCTCCATCCGTGGTGCCCGCCAAGGGCCGTCTGCTCCCTTGAGGGTCCCGAAGGCCTCAGGGAGCCACGCCCAGTTTCTCAGGAGGGTCCCGATGCATGGATCTCTAAGGTCCGGGACTACCTGAAGGATAATTACCTTCCTGAAGATCAAGCATCTGCTGAGCGCATTGTCCGGATGGCTAAGCGATACACGGTGGTAGAAGGGGATCTCTATCGCCGCGGCGCCAACGGTGTCCTCATGCGGTGCATCACCCAGGAAGAGGGTCGTGACTTGCTTGCGGAGATCCATGGAGGCGAGTGCGGAAGTCATTCTTCATCCCGCACGCTGGTTGGTAAAGCTTTCCGGCATAGTTTTTACTGGCCGACAGCACTCCAGGATGCAGCTGAGTTGGTAAGGACCTATAAAGCGTGCCAGTTCCACGCAAAGCAGATACACACTCCAGCTCAGGCACTGCAGCTGATTCCTCCCTCTTGGCCCTTTGCGGTATGGGGGTTGGATATCTTGGGACCTTTCCCTAGGGCCGTCGGCGGGTACCGGTACCTCTATGTCGCTATTGACAAGTTCACCAAGTGGCCAGAGGCAACCCCAGTGGTCAACATTACCAAGGCGTCGGCAACTGCTTTCCTCAGGTCAATTGTGTGCCGGTTCGGGGTCCCGAACCGGGTCATCACCGACAATGGGACCCAGTTGACGAGCCAGTACTTCCAGGAGTACTGTGAGGATATGGGCATCCAGCTCTGTTTCGCCTCAGTGGCACATCCCAGGAGCAATGGCCAAGTTGAGTGGGCCAACGCCGAAATCCTTAGAGGGCTCAAGATCCGAACCTACTGTGACCTTGAGAAGCATGGCGCAAGGTGGATTGAAGAGCTTCCGAGTGTGTTATGGGGGAATCGGACCACACCCAGCCGCGCAACAGGGGAAACCCCTTTCTTCCTGGTCTACGGGGCCGAAGCGTGCCTTCCCCCGGAGATCACCATGGGCTCTCTGCGAGTCCGGTCTTTTGATGAGGAAATGCAGGAACAGGAGCGTCGCCAAGACGTGGACCTCGTAGACGAGCGTAGATGGCGAGCAGCAGTCCGCAACGCACGGTACAACCAAGCGCTCCGGCGCTACCACCAACGGTTCGTGCGAGGTAGGGAGCTCCGGGTCGGGGACCTAGTCCTAAGGCGAATCTTGAACCGGGAGGGTATGCACAAGCTCTCCCCCAGCTGGGAGGGGCCCTTCAAGGTGACAAAGGTGTGCCGACCCGGATCTGTTCGCCTGGCTGCGGAGGATGGAATGCAACTACCCAATCCATGGAACATTGAGCACCTCCGTAAGTTTTATCCCTAGGACCTGGTTGAGAGGAAATTTTTCCTTTGTAATTGGTAGCATTGCCATGCGGATCAGGGCTGTAGAGGTCCGCCCTCATAAACCCGGCCCCTGGCGTACAACGCACAAACTCTTCCGTACCAATTCATTAAGGGAAAATTTGCTCTCAAATGCGTCCTTGAAGTCTATGTGACCCTGTACTTTTTCGCTTCTAATTACGCTAACCCCCCGCGTGTTCTTCACGTCTGTGCTGTGCCGAAAGCCTCCTCTAAGTTGCTACGCAACGTCTCTGCCTCGGACCTCTGTTTCGCAGGAGAGAAAGGAACCGGACCCCTGTGAACGGCTTCAGGGAGACGCGCTCACCCTTTGCTGGGGTCCAAGGTTGTGTAGCCGCTTAGCCTGGTTCCGTACCCTAAGCCTACACGCCCTGCCCTCCTAGGGTGAGCGCCGTCGTACCTCGAACCATGTACCAAGGGACCGGGACCCCTTTTAATCCTCGAATGTAGGTCCTAGTGCTCTGGCTTGCTACACAACTTAGGCGGCCTTCGCTGGCCAGACTGAGAACCCGTGGGGACGTCTACTAAACGTCGATCCTAAGTCGTGTGCAGGACCTCGGTTTTACGGCAGCTAGTCCCGTCCTATCGCGACTACCTCCCAGGGGGCCACGGGACCTCGGTGTGCCCAACAGCACTTTGTAGATCGACAATCAAGAAAACAGCTATTACAGATCGACAATCAAGAAAACAGCTAAGTCTTTCACAAAAAAGTAGACATATGGAATACTTCAACGCATTACTGAAAATGTGCACAACAATATAAAGTTATCTTATAATAACAGAAGTTATATTACAAAAGAGATAACTAAAAAGCTACTGGCACTACTGCCCTGGCGGTCCGGAGGCGCTCCCACCTTCTGCAGGTTCAGGACGGCGCCGGAGGCGTGATGCAACCATTCCTGCTGCCTCCAGGACTCCTTCCCGCGCGGCGGCCGCCGTTGCCCGGATGGGTCCGACCAAAACTGGAGTCAGCTGGATGGAGGGGTCATGGCTCCGGAAGCTGGTGAGGATGTATTTAGCCGCTTCCCGAGCAACTATTCGCCCCTCCGTCTCCAGGAGGTCCTGCATCCCGGCCTCCGCGTCCTGGAGCCGCCTGGCGGTGGTGTCCAGCAGTTGGAGTGCAGCACCAAACGGAGAAGGGGCCTCCGGCACTTGGATGGGGTCGGCTCCGAGCTCCTCTAGTAGAGGGTTCACCGCGCTGACCCATCTCGTCAATCGGCCGGTGCCGGCTCGCTGCTCTGCCATGAGTCCCTCCACCTTGGCCTCCCTTTCCTGGAGCGCTGCCTCGCGTTCCTGGAGCCTCCGGCTCCCGGCTGCCAGCTCCTCCTCCACGGCCTCTTCCCGCTTCTGGAGCTCCCGCAGCCGGGCCACCTCCTCTGCTTCTCGGGCGGCCAGCTCTTCTTCTTTCTTTGCCGCCGCCGCCGCCTGATCCGCGAGGACGGCCTGTTGCGCCTCGGCCGTGGCAAACGCCTCCCTCGCCGCGTCTGCCAGCTCCCGGGCGGCCCGCTCCCTGTTCGCCGCCGCCTCCTTCAGCCTCTCCGCGGCGATCAGCCCCTGGAGAGCCTCTGCTTCCCGCCGTGTGGCCTTCATCTCCCGCTGGTGCGCGGCTACCTCTCGGTCGCGCACCTGCTCCAGCTCCTCCCGCAGGAGCTCGCGCTCCGCCACGAGTTTGGCGCGCTCCTCGGCGTAGCGGGCGGAGACGGTGTTGATGCGGTCCCCCAGGCGGACCTCCCAGTCGGAGAGCCGCTGGCGCTCCGCCTCCAGCTTCTCCCACTCCCGGCGCATGCCAGCCTCTAGCTCCTGTTGAGCTTGCTGGCATTTGGCTATGAGCCGGGGGAGTGGGACCTCCGCTGTGCTCGGGAGGAGGCGCCTTCCCAGCACCATCTCCGGTTCCTCCTCCTCTGCCGGAGGGGCGGCGCTGCTAGCAACTTCGGCGACTTCCGGTGCCGCCGCCTCTGTTGCCTCCGGCGCAGCCACCTCCGGAGCTGCGACCTCCACCACCTCCGCTGTCTCTGGCGCTGCAGCCTCCACCGTGGCAGCGGCCCCCTCTGCTGCTAGCTCAGCGGGAGAGGGCCCGACCTCGACTCCCGGCGCTGTCGCCGGCGCCTCGGTCGATGCAGCGGACCTGGTGTCCTCCAACTGGGGGCGGCTTCGGGTTGTGGCGGTGAGGCGGCCTCTGGCTCCGGGCCCACCGGTCCGGAGGTTTCTGGAGCTGTCACAGGCGGGGGCCCTGCTGGGTCGGCGTCGGGCCTCCCGGCGCTGGCTGGGGGCTGGCTCCCCCAGTTGGCACGTCTGGGGATTGCGGCCTGCCGAATCACCGGTATAGTTAAGGACCAGAATCCAAGAGGGATAGTGAAAAAACCTCTGGGGAGGATGCTTACGCGTAGTCGTACCACTCCCACCTGCACCGTGCCGCTCGGGGGAGTTTCCTCCCTGTCGAGGACCCTCCGGACACTTGGTGGGGGTCCCCGCCCTTCGAAGCTTCGGGCGGTGATGACGGGGACTGTGGCCTGATCTCGGACGGTGGTGGTGGTGTCTCTTCCCGCCGTTCTGGCGGTGGAGGCGGAGGAGTCTGTTGTCTCGGGGCAGGCCGGTGTTGCGGTGGAGGAGGTGCAGCCCTGCTCTGCTCCTCCGCTCCCGCGGTCTTCTGGCGCTTGAGCGCCGGCTCCCCGACCAAGGAGCCATCGCCTCGCTGGAGCCTCCGGGATTTGCTCCCTTCGGGTTGGCAGCTCCGGGCCGGTGCTGGCTCCTGGGCCTCGCCGCGTCCTTCTGCCGGGGCAGCCCCGGCGTGGCCCTTCTGCCGGTGCTCTGGCACCGGCGCCTTCTCTTTCCCTTTCCCGCTGGGGCCGAACCTCTGGGTCCCGGCCCCCCGGGACTGTCGCTGGAACGTTGCTGGCGGTCCGGCGTGGAGCCAGGGATCTGGAGCCCGCGGTTGGGATCACCCCCCAGTTGCCGGACCGCCAGGCCGCCCTCGTCCAGGGTCAGCATCGACGCTAGGACCGATGACCGTAGTGCCTGGTCCTCGCACAGGGCCTTCACCCCGCTCGGGAGGACCAGGGACTCTGGAACAAACGCCTCGCCGGTCATCGCCCGGATCGCCGCCTCCAGCTCCGCTCTGGTGAAGTCGCCGCTGGGCCCGCGCGCGATCCTGCAGCAGTCGTTTAGCCCCGTGTACACGTAGGCCATCCGGGACCGCTGCTACAGGGGGGCGATTCGCCGCTTCAGGAAGTCGCCCAGCACCATCATGGAGGTCAGGCCGCTCCTAGCCAGCTTCTTGATCCGGCTCAATACCGGGTCGAGCTCCACCGGTATTGTTGGCCTGGCCTTCCACGTGCCCCGATCGCTCTGGGGACCCTCTGCCGGCAGTTCCAGGCGGTCGTGGGGTCGGTTACCGCGATGACCCAGCCTTCACGCCAGTCCTCCCACTTGGAGCTGGGGAAGGCGGCGATGTAGGCGCCCGCCATCCCGTGCCGGAGCTGGAAGTAATACGGCCAATCTCGCCGCGCTTCTTCCCGGTCCCAACCAGGGAGTAGAAGTGTTTGAAGATGGTGGTGCAGGGGCGCACCCCACGAACATCTCCATGAAGTGGGCGAAGACCGCCGCGAGGAGAACGGAGTGGGGGGGTGAGATGATGAAGTTGGAGGCCAAACTCCTCCAGGAGCAGGAGGAAGAAGGAGGAGATCGGAGGAACCAACCCGCACATAATGTACGAATTGAAGAGGACGAACTCCCCCGTGGCAAGGTCGCGGAGGGAATCTCGCCGGCCCTGACCTTCCCGGTGTTCGCCGGCGCGGTCCCATCCCAGAAGGCGCCGCACCGCGTCCAACTGTTCTGGCTCTGGAAGCGGCGCGGGAAAGGAAGCGAGGCCATGAGGATTTTTGGGGTGGATTGCGGAGGTGCAAGGAAGATTGAAGGGCCGGGCGCAAGGAAGCCGATCGCGAGAAGGGATGCGGAGACGAAGGGGCGCTACGGCGTCTGTTGTTGGCAAGAGCGAAAAGGTAGCCGTTCCCTTCGGTGCATACCTTTTATGCAAAAGGCTGCTGCCGCCTTAGCGTCCTGCGGTGACCGAGGAGAAGTCGAGCAGTCGCCTGCGCTGCCTTCCCCTTCCCTCACACTCTATGACCAGTGGGCTCGTGCCCACCAGTCATTGGCGTGGGTGCTGGAGGGTCGTGGGAAGGGCAGAATCCGAACCGCCCGAGCCGCGGACGGGCTCGAATAAGACAAGAATCTGAACCGTCTGACGCGCACGGTGCGCGCGGAGGACGGGCCCCTCGGGGATCCCGCTACGGGCGAAAGGACATCCATGCCCTTGCCGGCGGGAACAAGCTGTCCACCGGCGCGGTGCTGGGATTTGGACCCACCTGCGGGTTCATCCTCTCCCGAGGTGGGCCGGGGGCCTCTGTCGGTACATACAGATAGGGGTACCTCCGCTAGGGTGTCCAGGTCTTAGGCTTCTCATAATCCATGCTCCCCCTCGCCTCTGGGCCACGTGGCATGCGGCCTCCGGGCTGACAGCTGGGACCGCCGGTTCCGGACCTCCCCCCGAGCTCATGGGCCGGGGGTCTCTGCACACCAGATGGGCGGGAGAGCTCTCGGGTAGCCCTGCGGACCCGGCCTCCCCTGGGGGCCGGGGCGCACGTGTGATGACCGGACCATCACAGGCCAGCCCACTCCGACCGGCCTCGGGGGGCCCGGGCCCCCTTTCCCGGGAAGGGGTCCGGTGCCGTCATGTGTTGCCCAGCGGGAGGAGCGGAGCTGGCCCCGCCGCGTGCCTGCGGCCTGAGGCCCTTTGCGGGTCGCCTCCCCACCTACCAGCATTTAATGCGGTAGCTGGGTCGGGCGCGCCAAAGTCAAAAGGTGCGGCCTGCCACTGACACACGGGGCAGGTAAGCTGACACCACGGTAAGCCCGTCTGATCTGAAGGCGGCGCGTCGTATCACCGTGCACAGTGCGCGGGCTGTGTGCTGTCCCGTCACGGCGCTGCGCGTGATGATGGCCTGTAATAGGCGAGCCACGTGCGCTGTAACAGTGCATGCGCGCGGGTCAGCACTGCTTCCGCCTGACAGGAGTCCCATCCCAACAGTGACAGCACGGCTTCACTGTTGGCAACGCTGCCACCGGACACTGTGCAAGACAAGGCTGTACACGGCCATATCCTGGCTGTGGATACGCACATCAACTTCTCGATAGAGAGGACTACGGAGAGGAGCTCGAGGAGACCTCCTTATCTCTCGTAGAACGGCCCCTGTTGGCCGGGCCCACCTGTCGGGGTCCCACACAGTGTAAGCACTCCCCTTGAACTATAAAAGGGAGAGTGCACTCGTTAGAAACAAGCTCCAGGTTGCACACACAAGCTTATGCTGCTTTCCATTCAGGCTCACGCAGCCAATACAACACCAAAGTGGACGTAGGGTATTACGCTCCGGCGGCCCGAACCACTCTAAATCTTCGTGTCTTCCTGTGTTCATCTCATCCGATCGAGCGTTCCTAATCTCCTCCAAAACCCATCCTTAACTAGGATTAGGCGGTGCT
>NW_020356411.1:0-28978 GCF_002211085.1 Panicum hallii
AAGATTCGGAGTGACAACGGCACCGAGTTCAAAAATATGAAGATTGAAGAATGGTGCGATGAAGAAGGAGTCAAACATGAGTTTTCCGCCACCTACACGCCTCAACAAAATGGAGTGGTGGAAAGGAAGAACAAGACACTCATCACCCTAGCAAGAGCAATGTTGGATGATTATGGCACGTCCGAGAAGTTTTGGGCGGAAGCAATCAACACGGCGTGTCATGCATCCAACCGTGTGTATCCTCACCGACTCCTCAAGAAAACTCCATATGAGCTCATACCGGGAAGAAACCAAATATATCATACTTTCGGGTCTTTGGTTGCAAATGCTTCATTTATAAGAAGAAAAGGCTCGGTAAGTTTGAAAGTAGATGTGATGAAGGTTTCTTTTGTTATGCGTCAAACTCCAAAGCATATAGAGTATTCAATCAAACCTCCGGGTTAGTTGAAAAACATGTGATGTGGAGTTTGATGAATCTAATGGCTCCCAAGAGGAGGTTGTTGGCTATGAGAATGTAGGGGATGAAGAGATTGAAGAAGCCTTGAAGAAGATGTCCATTGGGGATATCAAGCCGGAAGAGATGCATGAAGGCAATGATCAAGGGGGAGGACCTTCCTCATCTACACCAAGCACCTCCACGGCACCCCTAGTGGATGAAGATCAAGATAAAAAATTGAATCCCACTACCTCAAGAAAATGTGTCAACGCCAACACCCCAAGTCCAAGAACAAGAAGAGCAAAATGTTCCACCACAAGCACAAGTCACCATGATCCACCCCCAACAAGCATCCACGCAAAAACCGCTAGTGAAGCATGGTCGCATCTCCAAGGAATCATCCAATTGGGTCAAATCATTGGTAGTCCTTCCAAAGGAGTAAGAACTCGTTCTAAGCATGCTTCATTTTGCGAACATCACTCGTTTGTTTCTTGTATTGAACCCACTAGCATAGAGGAAGCACTTGAGGACTCGGATGGGTGATGGCCATGCAAGAAGAGTTGAACAATTTCACCCGCAATGAAGTTTGGGTCCTCGGAAGCTCCTCCGAAAGACCAAGAACTCATCGGCACAAAGTGGGTCTTTCGAAACAAGCAAGAATGAACATGGGGTGGTGGTACGCAACAAAGCAAGACTTGTGGCAAAAGGGTTTTTCTCAAGTCGAAGGTTTTGGATTTCGGTGAAACTTTTGCTCCGGTCGCAAGACTTGAAGCTATCCGCATCCTTCTTGCTTACTCTTCACATCATAATATTAAGTTATATCAAATGGATGTGAAAAGTGCGTTCTTAAATGGCTTTATTAACGAACTTGTTTATGTTGAGCAACCTCCCGGGTTTGAAGATCCGAGGAATCCTAATCATGTTTATAGGTTGCACAAGGCACTCTATGGGCCTCAAACAAGCTCCAAGGGCTTGGTATGAGAGGCTTCGTGACTTCCTAATCATGCAAGGGTTCAAGATCGGGAGGGTGGACACCACCTTGTTCACAAAAGACGTCAACGGGGATCTTTTCATTTGTCAAATTTATGTTGACGATATTATCTTTGGCTCAACTAATGATTTACTAAGCCATGAGTTTGCTACCATGATGTCTAGGGAATTCGAGATGTCCATGATTGGCGAATTGACCTTCTTCCTTGGTTTTCAAGTCAAACAAATGAAGGAAGGGACATTCATTTATCAAGAAAAATATACTAAAGATATCTTGAAGAAGTTCAAGATGGATGAATGTAAGCCAATCAAGACACCCATGGCAACCAATGGGCATCTCGACTTGGATGTGGACGGTAAACCGGTTGACCAATCCCTCTATCGCTCTATGATAGGATCTTTGCTTTACCTTACCGCATCTAGGCCCGATATAATGTTTAGTGTGTGCTTGTGTGCCCGTTTTCAAGCTAACCCTAAGGAATCACATCTTTCTGCTGTGAATAGGATCCTTCGGTATCTCAAGCACACTCCTAGCATAGGCTTGTGGTACCCCAAAGGCGCCAGTTTAGATCTCTTGGGATACTCGGATTCGGATTTTGCCGGAAGCCGTGTGGATCGCAAGAGTACCTCCGGGGGTTGCCACTTGCTTGGGCGTTCTCTAGTTTCTTGGTCGAGTAAGAAGCAAAATTCCGTGGCTTTGTCCACCGCGGAAGCGGAATATATAGCTGCCGGTGCATGTTGTGCCCAAATTCTATATATGAAGCAAACCCTTTTGGACTTTGGTGTGAAATTAGGAAGAATTCCACTCCTTTGTGACAATGAAAGTGCCGTAAAAATTGCCAAGAATCCGGTTCAACACTCTCGCACAAAGCACATTGATATTCGCCATCACTTCTTGCGTGATCACGAAGCCAAGGGGGACATTTCCCTTCAAGGTGTGAGATCCGAGGAGCAATTGGCGGATATTTTCACAAAACCTTTAGACGAGAGTACCTTTGTTAGGCTAAGAAATGAGCTAAATGTGTTAGATGCGGCAAACGTCATGTAAGTTGCCATGTCATATAGAAAAATGCATACATATAGGACACTTGTCTAACCATGGCAAGATAGTGATGAGCAAGGGTTTAGCTAGAGGTGGTGGTCCACTTGTTTTCCTCTAGGCTTGTAGAAAGGCTCATCATGATGAAGCTTTCCATGGGATCAAATTTGACAAGTAGATCTTGAATTCTCGTTATGCATTTCTTGTCATATAGTTGTGCATCTCATGTTTACCTTTCTTTCGCATGTGTTTGTAATTTGCATTATCATTGCATGCGTAAAGGTCACAAAGGAGATCACTTGATGAAAATGAGACTTGTTTTACGTGCAAGATCTTAATTCATGAGAAGTGAAAAGAGTAAAGTGTTAGGTGCGTTATTGCCTAGTGAGCAAGGTCATTGTGAGTTTGAAGCTTTCCTCCTTCAATATTCCTATGACATGGCTCATACATTTTAAATTGACACTTTGTCTCTCTTGCGACTTACCCTTGATTTTGAAAAGAAAAACTATTTAAGTTATTAAGCTATCCTATTTTGAGGGGTAAAGTCGCCTATGCAAGTCCATTAACTTGAGTTTGGTTGAATCTTATAAGTTCATTGGACTTAGCATAGAAAAGTGAGCTGAGAGAGGGTTTTTGGGTTCACCGGTTAAACCGACGCTCAATGGATCTATACCCATCGGTTTAACCGGCGTTACTAAGTGTCAGCCACAGCTCAGTCATTTCAGGCGTTCAACCGGCGTATACAAAATTTGCAGCATCGGATCAACCGATGAACAGAACACAATTTTGACCTGAAAATCAACTGTTATTTGCATCGTTCAACCGACGAGTTCATTTGTCAGATCATCGGTTCAACCGGCGTACAGATACAGATTTGGCAGTGTTTCTGGTAAACTACACCGACGCAATCAACCGGTGCTCAAAACCTAAGCGTCGGATCAACCGGCGATAAGAATTTCTGCCGGGTCCACATGTCATATTTCTCTCTTGCCGGCTCACGACCCATTTGCTCGCGCTTTCGTTTCCACTCGACCCCTCGCCTTCGTGCCGTCCGTGCGCCGCCGCCACTCGCCGTCCGTGCGCCGCCGCCGCTCGCCGTCCGCGCGCCGCCGCCGCTCGCCGTCCGTGCGCCGCCGCCTTCCCGCGCCCGCGCCCGCTCGCGTCCACGCACTGCACCGCCGCCCTCGCGCCGCCGCCGCTTGCACCCGCGCCGCTGCCTGCAGCTCGCGTGCGCCCACGCCGCCGCTGTCCGTCCGTGCCCGTGCCTTCACGCGCGCCCCCGCGCCGCCACTTCCGCACCATCGCCGCTCGCGCCATCCCAGCCGCGCCCGTTGTGCCGCCTGCATTGCAACCATCTCCACCGTGCCGCAGCCCACGTGCCTTGCACACGCACATTGCTTCGCTCTCGCGCATTCACTCTTTCACGCCGCGCACGCCACGTGTTCTGCAGTTTGTCCGAGCGTGCAGCGCCGGTTTCTTGTTTCCTTCTGTTGTGGAGATGGGTCGTGACAAGAGGAAGGGGAAGGAGATAGTGGTTGAGGAGCCCGCGCGCAAGCGGACTCGCGCAGCGAGAGAGGCCGAGAGGGCCGAGATGGTGGCTAAGGCCGCCGAGGAGCAGGCGTCTGGCCGTGCTCGTCCGTTCGAGATCAGGGACACGCCAGCCAGAGGTAGAGCCAGAGGCAGAGGCAGAGGGATGGGCAGAGTCCGAGGTGCCAGGGCCACCAGAGCCGTGACAGCAGCAGCAGCAGAGTCTGAGTCAGAGCAGTCAGTCTCAGCGGCAGAGTCCGAGTCAGAGTCAGCGACAGACCAGTCTGAGCAGTCTCAGGGGCAGGCTACACCTCAGTCACCAGCTCTACGACGTTCTGGCCGCACCCGGCAGACGTCCCCCACAGAGGAGACCTCACCTGCGACCGAGCGTCGCACCGGACCTAGGACGCGAGGAGGCCACCAGCCACAGGAGCCTCGCAGGTCCACAGCAGCAGCAGCAGCAGCTCGACGAGCCGAGGCCCTAGCGGCCGAGCGCGCAGTGTTCCGCATGGACACTGTCGTGCGTCTGGAGCCAGGTGTACTGCTCCAGAACTTGACCAAGGCCAATGCGGCGAAGGTCAAGAGGCTCAGGTGGAGTGTTCAGGAGGAGGAGTGGTTTCCCGTGACACGAGACAGCCGGGTCGATCGCAGATTCTGGACACTTCTTCAGGCCAGTTTCTACGAGACTTACCAGAGACGGGGCCACAGGATTTTCCCTCACAGGGTTCTTGACTGGGTTTCACTGAGGACAGCTGCAGGGGGAGCCGATGTCCGTGAGCACTTCGAGCACTTCAGGGGTCTGCCCAGGTTGCTCTCGATTGAGAGGAACAGATATATTGAGGACTGGGTCAGAGTTTTCTACGCCACAGCTTGGATCGCCCCAGAGCGCAGAGCAGTTCACTTCATGTTTGGGGGGCAGGTGTTTGGTTTGTCCAGAGCGACACTCGCAGGGATACTTGGAGTTGATCTTGTTGATGTCTCTCTGCACGAGATGGTCTACGGTGATGCCGATCCACCACGCAGGGCTATGATTGGCGGGATTGCACCTTCTCACGAGGCGATCTCTCAGTGCTTCCGTCAGCCATTCCCTGCTTCCTACGCCAGAGTCCCCAGCTTGCTGACCCCTGAGGCCTACGCAGTTCACATGGCACTCCGGAGGACTTTGCTCCCGAGGAGTGGCTACCCAGAGGGGTTCACAGGTCTGCAGTAGCTGCTTCTACTGCACATCCTCACTCACGAGCCGTTCGATATTGTTGATTTCATACTGGCAGAGATTGAGGATGTCATCACTGATGGGATGGGAGTCGTGCGTCAGTTCCCATATGCTCACTGGATCAGTTTCATTTGCTCCATGATAGTGCCAGCTGAGTCACCAGTCAGTGCCGTATACAGACAGGACGAGGTTCCCTGGTTCCCCGTCTACAGACCGACAGCACCTTCGGACCGGAGGAGAGGCAGGCAGGCTGATAGAGCTGCCATGGCACGTTTGTCACCGGAGGTACAGGCCCGAGTGGCCCAGGAGGACGAGGCACTGCTTGCTGCTGAGGCACAGCTTCCCGGAGGAGATGATGAGATTCACTGGTCAGACCTAGAGTCAGACTCCTCCGAGGATGAGGAGTACTTCCCTGCACCAGCCCCAGCTAGTCATGATCATGAGGCAGGAGGTTCAGGAGAGCCAGCTCCAGTGACAGCTGCTACTGCTACAGTTTCTGAGTCTCAGGTGTCTCAGCCGTCTGAGCTCACCGCACTACTACAGCAGCTGGTCACACAGCAGAGGGAGGATCGCCGTGCTCAGGAGGAGGCCAGGAGAGCCCATGAGGCCCAGCTTGCACAGATCCAGAGGGAGGCCGCCCGAGAGCGAGCTGCGACTGAGGAGCGTTTCGTCGGCCTTATTGATAGAGTCTCTCAGAGGACGGACGCTCAGTTCCAGCAGATGCAGCAGGGCATGATGGCGATGTTCGGGATGATTTCACAGTTATATTCTCACACCGGACTCGCCCCTCAGCAGCCAGGACAGTCAGGCCTTCAGGGCACCGGAGCACCTCCACTTGCAGTCACACCAGCTCCGGCCACTACTGCTCCAGCTTCTTCCGCGACTCCGGAGATCATGTTCTCACTGTCAGCACTTCTCGGGTCTGCGAGTCGTCCTATCTTCTCTCCTCTGCCTGCGACCTCACTTTTCCAGGAGTCACCCACAGCGGTGCAGTCAGTTGGCCTCCCCGCAGTACCACAGTCATTACCTTCAGGGGGAGGCGGAGAGGTGTCCTTAGCCCAGCAGTCTTCACAGCCGGCAGCTTCAGCACTCACCACTTCAGATGTTGATACATCTTCTGCTGAGCCAGCTACTACGTCCACGGACCCTCTCCCAGGCAGTGCTAGCACCAGGGCCTCGACGACAGCCTCGACTACAGCTACACCTCCGGTCAGCTCAGCACCAGCAGGCCCTTCAGACCAGCAGCTACCGGCAGTCACTGAGGATCCTCCGTCTGACGACGACGACGACGATGACCCGGATCGCTTCCTCGCCGTCCCGCGGCACCCCGATCAGTAGCCTTTTTGTGCTTTGATGCCAAAGGGGGAGAGGGAGTCAGGGGGAGGGTAGCTTTAGAGAGAGCTCGATCTGACTTTTGATGTTTCTTATTGTATTATATTTGATGTTAGTTCATGGATATGTACATTTGTCATTTGAGCATGCTGAGCTTTTGAGACATATCTATGGATTTCGTTTGGTTCCTTTCTTTTCGAGTTTGCTTGTGTTTATTCGTGCCTTATCTTTCTCGCTCTCTCGATATCTATGTTTATGTTGTCATCAATCACCAAAAAGGGGGAGATTGTAAGCATCTAGGCCCTTAAGGTATGTTTCGGTGATTAATGACAACCATTATTGTGACTAATGAGTTTGTGCAGCTTTATAAATCATTATTGCTCATTTGGTTATATGTCAAAAGAGGCCCCTAACTTTCATTATTCAAAAAGGCGATCTCGGCATTCAACTCTATAACATGTCAAGACTAAGGATCTTTCTAGTCCTAAGTGTCATAAGGTTGAGAAGGACACTTAGGTTAGTATAGGTTTTATAGTTTTGTAGTGATCGCACTATTAAGAGGGGTTTAGGCTTAGTAACTTGAGCATGGACATGGTCATTTGAAAATGGATGCACACAATGGTCACTCAGGTTTCTAGAAGCTCAAATAAGTGGTTCTCAACTTATATCTCAAAAATATTTGGATTTCATTCAAGACTCAAGTCAGAAAAGACAAAACCAGAAAAATCCTTATCACCGGATTAACCGACGCCTCAAGTTTTCTATACGTCGGTTAAACGAGGTCAGCTGGTTTGGACAAGTCAATACACCGGTTAAACCGACGTTATTTGAAATTGGACGTCGGTGCAGTTGTCCAGAGACTCGGTTTTCAGTTGATCATTGGACAAATAGACTCACCGGTTAAACCGACGCTATTTGAAATTTGACGTCGGTGCAGTTGTCCAGTGACTTGGTATTTCTGTTGATCAATGGATGATTACACTCACCGGTTAAACCGATGCAACGACGGTTAATCTTCCCAAACAGTAACGGCTAGTTTTTCAAAAGGGGAGTTTTACATTCACCGGTTAAACCGACGATGACTATTGGAGGGACGTCGGATTAACCGGCGCTACGCAGTTTTTCTGGCAGCTTTTTCTCCAACGGCTCTATTCGTGTGAGCTGTCTATATATACCCCTCCAATGGGTCATTCTACTACTCTTGACACCAGGCAACATCCAAACACTCATACTATAGTCAAGAGCCACCTTGAGCTTCAACATTTCAAACACTTGTTCATTCAATCATTCAAGAAGCAAGATTAAGGACTTGAGTAGAGAGAAGCTTGTGTGCATCCATTCTTTGTGATTGGTTCTTGCTCAAGTGAAGGCCTTAGCTTGTTACTCTTGGTGATTGGCATCACCTAGGCGATCTTGGTGATCGAGGTGATTCTCGCGGAGCTTGCCAAGGATTGTGGAAGCCCGGAGAAGAGATTTGTACGTGGCTTGATCTCCACCACACCGGGATGGTGAACGGAGACTCTTAGTGAGCGCCCTCGTCTTGGTGACTTGGGAGGTGACAATACTCTTTGTGAGTGTCACAACGTGGATTAGGGGTGTGTGCCAACACATCGATACCACGGGAAAAAATCCGGTTGTCCCTTGTCCACTTTACTTATTTCAAGCATTATCTTTCATGCAATTTGTTCATGTGCTTGATTTAGGGATCACTAGTTAGCTCTACCTTGCTAGGCTTTATCTCTTTTCATCTTAACTAGCTTGTGTAGGTTGTTTAGCTATCCGGTTGGTGAATTGGTGCCTTTCTAGTTTTGCATAGGTTAAGGTTGTTTTATCTTGTTTTAGAAATTGAAAAAGGCCCAATTCACCCCCCCTCTTGGTCCATCGATCCTTTCACGGTGGCAGAAGGCGGCGGAGGAGTGACCAGGGCGGCGGCGGAGCTAGCAGGCAGCGGTGGAGGCGAGGGAGCATCGCCGGCCCATGACGGCCAACGGCGGTGGGGCCTTGTGCGAGGGTCCCCCGAGGTGCACGGCGTCCGCCGTGGAGGCTGCACAACAAGTCCACAACGGGGCCAGCCATGGCGCCGCCGCGGCGGTGGCATTTTTAAAAGACGAAACTTGACCCTGCTACTACTGGGCCAAAATCGAGCGTTGGGTTGCATAGAATGAATTGTCATGGCTAATGAGCAGCTGAGAATGGGTTGCATGCCGTGCGGAGGAAGAGGGAGGGAGTCACATGTAGGAAGAAATAGCACTAGAACTGATATCAAAAAGATCGAAGATGAAGACTAACTCCTCGGAGCAATTTTGTGTTTTGCGGAAAAAAAATTGTGAAATGGCTGACGATTTCTACCCTTAAACTAACACGGTTAGTGTCAACAATTTTACGTAGCTATTTAGATGGCCTTTGGAAAGGTTCACATAATGACATAATGATACTGAATATAATTTCTCTAACTTTTGTATAATTCATCGCACGGCGGAGTCGCTGGAGTGACGGTACCTTGCTTATTTATGCCAAATTTGCAAGTGGGGGCTTATCGTTGAAATGTTACTCGAGGCTGATTGGATTCAATGAATCTGGACGGGTTTTAGGTGGATTTTTTTTTCTTCCGAATCCTGGTGGTTTTAGGTGGATGTTGTTTGCACATACATTTGTCCAAGAAGGAGATGGATGACATTTGGCTAACAATTCGCCCACAACCGGCGGAAGCGAGGCCCGGCCGTTGGCCCTTCAGGCGGTAGCAGTGGACCCGGGAGTCCTATCCCGCTTCTTCTCGCCACGGCTGCGCGTAGAGCCATTGACGAATTGTTTGGAGGTGCAGCGTGTAAGGCTGTTCCGAGCAGCTATCCTATCTGGCACCTTATCCCGATTATGGGATCAAATTGTTATTGTTGTAGCACCCAGCGGCTCTCGCTTATACGATCCCAAAATCCGAGCGCTCTCTTCCGACTCCCATTTTCGCACATTCTCTCTCCTGTTCGGATCTCAACGGCCGGTCCGTGTCTCGCCTCCAGATCGCGCTCGTCCGCCGCTCTGCTCCCCCTCCCCCGCTCGTCCGCCGCTCTGCTCCCCCTCCCCTGGCCGTCGTCCTCGCTCTGCTCCGCCTCCCCCACTCGTCCGCCGCTCTGCTCCCTCTCCCCTGGCCGTCGTCCTCGCTCTGCTCCACCTCCCCCGCTCATCCGGCGCTCTGCTCCCCCTCCCCTGGCCGTCGTCCTCGCTCTGCTCCGCCTCCCCCGCTCGTCCGCCGCTCTGCTCCCCCTCCCCTGGCCACGTCCTCATCGTCTGCCGCTGCAATCCGCCTCTCCGGTCAACCTCCCTGTCATGTGCCGCTAGATCCGCCTCCCCAGGTCGTCATCCTCCCCGTCCATTCTGGGATCCGCCTCCCCGGTCGTCTGCTGCTGGATCCTCCGGCTCGAGTCATCCTCCTCATCGTCTACCGCTAAGACCCGCCAGGCCCCGGTCATCTTCCTCCTCCACGGTATGCAGTTCCCCTCCTCCACCCAACAACCAATCCATCCTTTCCTTTGAGGATTTTTACTGCAAAATCTTGATGCAAGAAAGTTGAAGCCCACATATTTGAGGAAATGTACAAGAACTCAAATATGCGCTATTGTAAAAGCAGTACCAATGATATTTGGTATGTGCTTTGAGAACTGTAGTAATCTAAGATTAAGATGATCGAGTTCATAATGGCATTAGCTTTTGTGATATATTGGTATTTATTTGGGCATGCTAGCACTCTCTTGGGGCATGTAAATTGTGATATGCATCAAATTTCTTAGATTTGGGCTCCTCACTTCCAGGTTTGGTTTCGTATAAGCATGCCATATTGCCATAATTCTGTCACCTGGATTGGTTGTGGTGTGGCTTGATCATATTGATTTTCTGTACCAACAACTTCAAACCTGGAGAAACTACAAAATTAATTCAGTATCTCTGTTTCCAAAAAAAAATTGTTTGCCTATAATTCTGTTCATGTTGTTGAATTGTAATAAGAATCTTCTTGAGTTTGAGCTGCCGTTGTGATCCTTGAGAGTATCTTTGAATTCAGACGCCATGGTGCTTCTTTCCTCCATGGAAGATGCACAAGATTTCTCTAACTCAGCTCAAGCATGAAAGGCATGGATTAATATATGAATGCACAAATGCCATTGTAGGCGCTTTTAATTATCTTCTGAACTATTTCACATGCCAAACTTATTATTTACCACTAGATTGTTTCTATTTGATGAAAGATATAGTATAGCCCCAATTAGAATATTCCCATTTTTATTTGGAATATGAGTGATGCTGTGAGATATAACTGCAAATTTCAAATAATTTTTAGTTTAACTCAATTCTGGTTACAGTTCGCTGCCCAGTGCATCATCGAGCTCTGCATGTACTCAATTGTAATCCATTGGGTTAATAAAGAACCCATTTGTTCTAAAAAAGTTATTGTACCATTGCAAAAAGTTTTCTGCACCTAATGCCATAGGAACGGTTGGATGACGAAAGAGCGTCATAGCTCAGTTATTGAGTTATTTGTCAACTTGGTCCACATAGGTCATGCTGGTGCATTTCTTTGTGATTATTGACTACTAAAGGCATTGCCCTCGCTCATATATGCACGTGGAGCACAATATGTATTTTGGTTGCTTGCTCACTCTCTATTGTGCTTCGTTTTAGACTTTGTTAGTGATTGCATCTGAACTTATGGTGTATTTACTTTTTTTTTTGCCATCATCGGTTGAGCTTTAGAACCAGGCTTATGATCATGTCTTCTTCGTTACTCGGTTTCTGAATGGTATACGCGATGAAATTCGCTCTGTCATTACTCTTCAGTGCCCCAAAGACGTCGAAACTGCTTGTGCTCTTGCTCTTGCTGTGTCTGCATATATGATTCATGTACCTGTGTCAAACATCGAGCAGATCATTATGTATGTGTCTTTATTAATCATCCTGAACATCGAGCAGATGCATGTACCTGCTATACATTGTGTGTCTTTATTAATTATGTATGTCTTGCTATGTTTTAAAGATGGCGACCATGTGGAATGACGCTGGTGCCGATGGAAGCCAGCCATATGTAGATGTAACATACACCCCAGGCTTTGAATTCAATGCCTGTGATTTTTCTGTTGCCCGATGACCATGAGCATGAGCAGCAGGCCAACAGTTTGGTAACGTATAATGTTAACATTGAGTTATATATATGTGCCAATGAGTTACAACTTGTGCATTTGATCCATTGATGTTTTCACTGATTTATATCACAGGAACCCGACAAGGCAACTGAAGCTGAGAACTCTTCACAAAGGAAGACAAAGGGAGTGGCCAAGCGAAACCAGAATTATTCTGGTAATGAGGATGAGACTTTAATTTCAGCGTACCTTAATGTTTCAAAGGATCTAAGTGGTTGGCATAAATCAGCCAGCCAAGTCGTATTGGCAAAGGATACTAGATTACTACAATGAGTTCAGGACGACTACAACCACTAGGACATGGTCCTCTCTTCAACATAGATGGGGTGAGATACAGAGACACACTACCAAGTTTTGTGGATTTTACGATGAGATTGAAAGGAAAAATCAGAGTGGAAAGAGTGAGGATGATAAGGTATTTGTGTTGCTTTTAAATAATACATGCATAATAAATTATTGTCTGCTGAATACTTGCCTAATGTTGTATAAATTGTAGGTGAAAGATGCACTCCAGATGTTTGAAGGATTGGAAAAGTCTCAATTTAAGTTTCTCCATTGCTGGATACTTCTTCGGAAGGAGCACAAGTGGCTTTGTTGGCTTGCAGAGGAGAGAGCCGAGCTAGCTGCCAACCCTACTGAAGCTGGAGATGGTACAAGTATGGATCCAATCAAAGTGATCAGCGAGGCACCAAAGTTTTCAAGGCCAATGGGTCATGACAGGGCCAAGAGACTTCGAGGCAGCCCAGGTGTTGGTAGTTCTGCTAGTTCTACAGCTTGCCTTGATGTGCTACAGAAAATTCAGTCAGACCGAGCCAAATATGATGAAAGGCAGGAGATTGCTAGCAAAGATGAGGCACAGGAGGTGGCTGCCCGATATGAGAGAAAACTAAGTCTTGTGCAGGAACAAGTTGATATTCAAAGGAAGATGTTAGAGCTGCATGAGAAAGAACGGATGGACAAAATCATGTTCATGGATTTAGATAAGGTGCAGCCATGGGTGCGTGACTTCTACATTCGGGAGCAGAAAAAGATTGCAGGTTGGAACAACGAAGTTTCGGGTGCACCTCCTAGTTAGAATGCTTCGAGTGCACCATGGATTCTTGTACTAAAACTTAATTGTAGTGCTGTTATATGAGATTTGTACCAAACTTAGTTGTAATGCTGTTGTATGAGAGTTGTACCAAACTTGACTGCTTCTGTTGAGAGTGGTTGTGATAAGACTATGGTGTATTGCTTCTGTTTTGTAAGCATCTAGGCCCTTAAGGTATGTTTCGGTGATTAATGACAACCATTATTGTGACTAATGAGTTTGTGCAGCTTTATAAATCATTATTTCTCATTTGGTTATATGTCAAAAGAGGCCCCTAACTTTCATTATTCAAAAAGGCGATCTCGGCATTCAACTCTATAACATGTCAAGACTAAGGATCTTTCTAGTCCTAAGTGTCATAAGGTTGAGAAGGACACTTAGGTTAGTATAGGTTTTATAGTTTTGTAGTGATCGCACTATTAAGAGGGGTTTAGGCTTAGTAACTTGAGCATGGACATGGTCATTTGAAAATGGATGCACACAATGGTCACTCAGGTTTCTAGAAGCTCAAATAAGTGGTTCTCAACTTATATCTCAAAAATATTTGGATTTCATTCAAGACTCAAGTCAGAAAAGACAAAACCAGAAAAATCCTTATCACCGGATTAACCGACGCCTCAAGTTTTCTATACGTCGGTTAAACGAGGTCAGCTGGTCTGGACAAGTCAATACACCGGTTAAACCGACGTTATTTGAAATTGGACGTCGGTGCAGTTGTCCAGAGACTCGGTTTTCAGTTGATCATTGGACAAATAGACTCACCGGTTAAACCGACGCTATTTGAAATTTGACGTCGGTGCAGTTGTCCAGTGACTTGGTATTTCTGTTGATCAATGGATGATTACACTCACCGGTTAAACCGATGCAACGATGGTTAATCTTCCCAAACAGTAACGGCTAGTTTTTCAAAAGGGGAGTTTTACATTCACCGGTTAAACCGACGATGACTATTGGAGGGACATCGGATTAACCGGCGCTACGCAGTTTTTCTGGCAGCTTTTTCTCCAACGGCTCTATTCGTGTGAGCTGCCTATATATACCCCTCCAATGGGTCATTCTACAACTCTTGACACTAGGCAACATCCAAACACACATACTATAGTCAAGAGCCACCTTGAGCTTCAACATTTCATACACTTGTTCATTCAATCATTCAAGAAGCAAGATTAAGGACTTGAGTAGAGAGAAGCTTGTGTGCATCCATTCTTGGTGATTGGGTTCTTGCTCAAGTGAAGGCCTTAGCTTGTTACTCTTGGTGATTGGCATCACCTAGGCGATCTTGGTGATCGAGGTGATTCTCGCGGAGCTTGCCAAGGATTGTGGAAGCCCGGAGATAAGATTTGTACGTGGCTTGATCTCCACCACACCGGGATGGTGAACGGAGACTCTTAGTGAGCGCCCTCGTCTTGGTGACTTGGGAGGTGACAATACTCTTTGAGAGTGTCACAACGTGGATTAGGGGTGTGTGCCAACACATCGATACCACGGGAAAAAATCCGGTTGTCCCTTGTCCACTTTACCTTTTCAAGCATTATCTTTCATGCAATTCGTTCATGTGCTTGATTTAGGGATCACTAGTTAGCTCTACCTTGCTAGGCTTTATCTCTTTTCATCTTATCTAGCTTGTGTAGGTTGTTTAGTTATCCGGTTGGTGAATTGGTGCCTTTCTAGTTTTGCATAGGTTAAGGTTGCTTTATCTTGTTTTAGAAATTGAAAAAGGCCCAATTCACCCCCCCCTCTTGGTCCATCGATCCTTTCAATTGGTATCAGAGCCTCGTTGCTCATTTGGATCATTAGGCTTCACCGCCTAGAGCTATGGCCAAGATGGGTGCTTCGCCGCCTCACTTCGAGGGCAAGAACTTTGCCTATTGGAAAGTTCGCATGGCCGCATACCTTGATGCGATTGCCCCCGAAGTATGGTTGGCAACTAAAGTCGGATTCACCGGAGAACCCACCCCCGACCAATTAAAATGGAATGCTAGAGCTAGAAATGCAATTTTCGAAGCTATTAGTGAGGAGGTCTTTGCTAGAGTTAATGGCATGGACCTAGCAAGTGATATTTGGAAGGAACTCATTGAAATACATGAAGGCTCCACCAAAGTTCGTGAACAAAAATATCACTTGTTTAGAGCTAAGTATGATTCCTTCAAAATGCTAGCTCATGAAAATTGCAATGATATGTATTCTCGCTTAAACGTCATTGTCAAGGACATTAATGCACTTGAAATATCCAAAATTGACAGTGCATCCATCAACCGCAAGATCCTCATGCTCCTCCCAAAGCCCAAGTATAACATTATCAATGCTATGCTTCAAAAGGAGGATCTCGCCACAATGGAAGTAGGAGAACTTGTGGGGGAAATTCGCGCTCATGAAATGAGCATTCTTGGTATGACCGAAGAGCCAACATCAAGCAAGTCAATTGCTCTAAAAACCAAGACAAACAAATCCCGCAAGCTCAAGATGGTCAAACAAGACTCAAGCTCAAGCAATGAAGAAGATGATCATCATGAGAGCTCATCCGATATTGAAGATGATGGAGAACTTGCTCTCATGATGAGAAAGTTCACACGCTTGAATGAGAAGATCAACAAGAAAGGTTTCAACTTTGACTCCAAGAAGGGAATGTTCCGGCCAATGGATGTCAAGAACAAGATTTGCTACAATTGTGGCGAAAAAGGACACATCCGTCCAAATTGCCCCAAGCCGGACAAAAGAAGCAAGGACAACAAGAGTAAGCATCGCCATGATTCAAGCGATGATGAAGAAGAGGAGAGGAAGAACAAAAACAAGAGATTTGGGAAGAAGAAGACCCATGACAAGAAGACCAAGCTCTTCCCAAAGAAGAAAGGGCACACCAAGAAAAGTTTCTTGGTGGAGAAACAAGAATGGGTGACCGATGTCTCATCAAGCGAAGACTCAAGTGATGAAGAAGACATTGTCACCATCGCCCTCACCAATGAAGAATCATCTCTACCTCCGCCTCCTATGTGCCTCATGGCAAAAGGTAACACCAAGGTGAACTACAAAGCCGGTGGAAAACATTGGGTACTTGATAACGGTTGCTCTCAACATATGACCGGCAATGATAGCATGTTCACCTCACTTGAAGACCCCGGCGATCATGAACATGTCACCTATGGTGATAACTCTAAGGGGAAAGTCTTAGGTTTGGGTAGAATTGCAATTTGAAAAGATTTATCCATTTCAAATGTTTTGTTTGTAGAAGCACTTAGTTTTAACCTCATTTCTATTGCACAATTGTGTGATCTTGGACTAACGTGTACCTTTGACAAGAATGGTGTTGTAGTGACTTATGAAAAAGACAAGTCATTGGTATTCACGGGGTTTAGGCATGGCAATATTTATTTGGTGGATTTCTCTTCAAAGCAAACAAGCACCATGACTTGCCTCTTCACCAAGTCGTCTCTTGGGTGGCTTTGGCATAGAAGAATTGCTCATATTGGCATGAGCAACCTCAAGAAAGCCCACAAGAGAGGGATGATCACCGGCATAAAGGACGTCACTTTTGACAAGAACAAGCTATGCAAAGCATGTCAAGCCGGGAAGCAAGTAGCAACTCATCATCCTATCAAGACGATGTTGTCTACCTCCAAGCCGCTCGAGCTACTACACATGGATCTCTTTGGTCCAACTTCATACAAGAGCATTGGTGGTAACCTCTATTGCCTAGTAATCGTTGATGATTTTTCACGTTACACTTGGGTCATGTTTCTAGGCGATAAGGGTGAAACTCCGGAAATCTTCAAGACATTTGCAAGAAAAGCTCAAAGGGAATACAATTCCCCAATCGTGAAGATTCAGAGTGACAACGGCACCGAGTTCAAAAACATGAAGATTGAAGAATGGTGCGATGAAGAAGGAGTCAAACATGAGTTTTCCGCCACCTACACGCCCCAACAAAATGGTGTGGTGGAAAGAAAGAACAAGACACTCATCACCCTAGCAAGAGCAATGTTGGATGATTATGGCACGTCCGAGAAGTTTTGGGCGGAAGCAATCAACACGGCGTGTCATGCATCCAACCGTGTGTATCCTCACCGACTCCTCAAGAAAACTCCATATGAGCTCATCACCGGGAAGAAACCAAATGTATCATACTTTCGGGTCTTTGGTTGCAAATGCTTCATTTATAAGAAGAAAAGGCTCGGTAAGTTTGAAAGTAGATGTGATGAAGGTTTCTTTCTTGGTTATGCATCAAACTCCATAGCATATAGAGTATTCAATCAAACCTCCGGGTTAGTTGAAGAAACATGTGATGTGGAGTTTGATGAATCTAATGGCTCCCAAGAGGAGGTTGTTGGCTATGAGAATGTAGGGGATGAAGAGATTGAAGAAGCCTTGAAGAAGATGTCCATTGGGGATATCAAGCCGGAAGAGATGCATGAAGGCAATGATCAAGGGGAGGACCTTCCTCATCTACACCAAGCACCTCCACGGCACCCCTAGTGGATGAAGATCAAGATAAAATTGATCCACTACCTCAAGAAAATGTGTCAACGCCAACACCCCAAGTCCAAGAACAAGAAGAGCAAAATGTTCCACCACAAGCACAAGTCACTCATGATCCACCCCAACAAGCATCCACGCAAATACCGCTAGTGAAGCATGGTCGCATCTCCAAGGATCATCCAATTGGTCAAATCATTGGTAGTCCTTCCAAAGGAGTAAGAACTCGTTCTAAGCATGCTTCATTTTGCGAACATCACTCGTTTGTTTCTTGTATTGAACCCACTAGCATAGAGGAAGCACTTGAGGACTCGGATTGGGTGATGGCCATGCAAGAAGAGTTGAACAATTTCACCCGCAATGAAGTTTGGGTCCTCGAAGCTCCTCCGAAAGACAAGAACATCATCGGCACAAAGTGGGTCTTTCGAAACAAGCAAGATGAACATGGGGTGGTGGTACGCAACAAAGCAAGACTTGTGGCAAAAGGGTTTTCTCAAGTCGAAGGTTTGGATTTCGGTGAAACTTTTGCTCCGGTCGCAAGACTTGAAGCTATCCGCATCCTTCTTGCTTACTCTTCACATCATAATATTAAGTTATATCAAATGGATGTGAAAAGTGCGTTCTTAAATGGCTTTATTAACGAACTTGTTTATGTTGAGCAACCTCCCGGGTTTGAAGATCCGAGGAATCCTAATCATGTTTATAGGTTGCACAAGGCACTCTATGGGCTCAAACAAGCTCCAAGGGCTTGGTATGAGAGGCTTCGTGACTTCCTAATCATGCAAGGGTTCAAGATCGGGCGGGTGGACACCACCTTGTTCACAAAAGACGTCAACGGGGATCTTTTCATTTGTCAAATTTATATTGACGATATTATCTTTGGCTCAACTAATGATTTACTAAGCCATGAGTTTGCTACCATGATGTCTAGGGAATTCGAGATGTCCATGATTGGCGAATTGACCTTCTTCCTTGGTTTTCAAGTCAAACAAATGAAGGAAGGGACATTCATTTATCAAGAAAAATATACTAAAGATATCTTGAAGAAGTTCAAGATGGATGAATGTAAGCCAATCAAGACACCCATGGCAACCAATGGGCATCTCGACTTGGATGTGGACGGTAAACCGGTTGACCAATCCCTCTATCGCTCTATGATAGGATCTTTGCTTTACCTTACCGCATCTAGGCCCGATATAATGTTTAGTGTGTGCTTGTGTGCCCGTTTTCAAGCTAACCCTAAGGAATCACATCTTTCTGCTGTGAATAGGATCCTTCGGTATCTCAAGCACACTCCTAGCATAGGCTTGTGGTACCCCAAAGGCGCCAGTTTAAATCTCTTGGGATACTCGGATTCGGATTTTGCCGGAAGCCGTGTGGATCGCAAGAGTACCTCCGGGGGTTGCCACTTGCTTGGGCGTTCTCTAGTTTCTTGGTCGAGTAAGAAGCAAAATTCCGTGGCTTTGTCCACCGCGGAAGCGGAATATATAGCTGCCGGTGCATGTTGTGCCCAAATTCTATATATGAAGCAAACCCTTTTGGACTTTGGTGTGAAACTAGGAAGAATTCCACTCCTTTGTGACAATGAAAGTGCCGTAAAAATTGCCAAGAATCCGGTTCAACACTCTCGCACAAAGCACATTGATATTCGCCATCACTTCTTGCGTGATCACGAAGCCAAGGGGGACATTTCCCTTCAAGGTGTGAGATCCGAGGAGCAATTGGCGGATATTTTCACAAAACCTTTAGACGAGAGTACCTTTGTTAGGCTAAGAAATGAGCTAAATGTGTTAGATGCGGCAAACGTCATGTAAGTTGCCATGTCATATAGAAAAATGCATACATATAGGACACTTGTCTAACCATGGCAAGATAGTGATGAGCAAGGGTTTAGCTAGAGGTGGTGGTCCACTTGTTTTCCTCTAGGCTTGTAGAAAGGCTCATCATGATGAAGCTTTCCATGGGATCAAATTTGACAAGTAGATCTTGAATTCTCGTTATGCATTTCTTGTCATATAGTTGTGCATCTCATGTTTACCTTTCTTTCGCATGTGTTTGTAATTTGCATTATCATTGCATGCGTAAAGGTCACAAAGGAGATCACTTGATGAAAATGAGACTTGTTTTACGTGCAAGATCTTAATTCATGAGAAGTGAAAAGAGTAAAGTGTTAGGTGCGTTATTGCCTAGTGAGCAAGGTCATTGTGAGTTTGAAGCTTTCCTCCTTCAATATTCCTATGACATGGCTCATACATTTTAAATTGACACTCTGTCTCTCTTGCGACTTACCCTTGATTTTGAAAAGAAAAACTATTTAAGTTATTAAGCTATCCTATTTTGAGGGGTAAAGTCGCCTATGCAAGTCCATTAACTTGAGTTTGGTTGAATCTTATAAGTTCATTGGACTTAGCATAGAAAAGTGAGCTGAGAGAGGTTTTTTTGGGTTCACCGGTTAAACCGACGTTCAATGGATCTATACCCATCGGTTTAACCGGCGTTACTAAGTGACAGCCACAGCTCAGTCATTTCAGGCGTTCAACCGGCGTATACAAAGTTTGCAGCATCGGATCAACCGATGAACAGAACACAATTCTGACCTGAAAATCAACTGTTATTTGCATCGTTCAACCGACGCGTTCACTTTTCAGATCATCGGTTCAACCGGCGTACAGATATGGTTTTAACAGGGTTTCTGGTAAACTACACCGACGCAATCAACCGGTGCTCAAAACCTAAGCGTCGGATCAACCGGCGATAAGAAAAATTGCGGGGTCCACATGTCATATGTCTTTCTTGCTCCCGCACCGCCGCCCACGACCTCAGTCCCCTCGCCTTCTGTCACCCGCACGCCTTCGTTCTCGCCGCCCTTACGCCACCACTCGCCGCCGCCGTCCGCCGCCGTCGCAGTCCACCGCCGCTCTCGGTTCGCACCACCACCGCCGTCGTCCTCGCCTTGCGCCGCCCGCATTGCGCCGCCGCCACACCGCCGCCCTCGCGCCGCCGCCGCTTGCACCCGCGCCGCTGCCTGCAGCCCGCGTGCGCCCACGCCGCCGCTGTCCGCCCGTGCCCGTGCCTTCACGCGCGCCCCCGCGCCGCCACTTCCGCGTCATCGCCGCTCGCGCTATCCCAGCCGTGCCCGCACGTCATCGCGCCCGCACCTGCATTTCCTGATTCACGCCTCACACCTCCACCGTGCCGCAGCCCACGTGCCTTGCACCGCATTCACTCTTTCACGCCGCGCTTCCATTCGCTTGCCCTAGTTTGTTGCGTCGCGTCGTGTGATCGAGATGGGTCGTGACAAGAGGAAGGGGAAGGAGATAGTGGTCGAGGAGCCCGCGCGCAAGCGGACTCGCGCAGCCAGGGAGGCCGAGAGGGCCGAGATGGTGGCTAAGGCCGCCGAGGAGCAGGCGTCTGGCCGTGCTCGTCCGTTCGAGATCAGGGACACGCCAGCCAGGGGCAGAGCCAGAGGCAGAGGCAGAGGGATGGGCAGAGTCCGAGGTGCCAGGGCCACCAGAGCCGTGACAGCAGCAGCAGCAGAGTCTGAGTCTGGGCAGTCAGCTTCAGCGGCCGAGTCCGATTCAGCTTCAGAGTCAGAGCAGTCTCAGGGGCAGGACACACAGCAGTCACCAGCTCTACGACGTTCTGGCCGCACCCGGCAGACGTCCCCAGAGGAGACTTCTCCTGCGACCGAGCGTCGCACTGGACCTAGGACGCGAGGAGGCCACCAGCCACAGGAGCCTCGCAGGTCCACAGCAGCAGCAGCAGCAG
Organism: Panicum hallii; assembly: GCF_002211085.1. Classification (NCBI taxonomy): domain Eukaryota; kingdom Viridiplantae; phylum Streptophyta; class Magnoliopsida; order Poales; family Poaceae; genus Panicum; species Panicum hallii. The sequence continues at coordinate 21,049 of NW_020356411.1, forward strand.
CTCGACGAGCCGAGGCCCTAGCGGCCGAGCGCGCAGTGTTCCGTATGGACACTGTCGTGCGTCTGGAGCCAGGCGTACTGCTCCAGAACTTGACCAAGGCCAATGCGGCGAAGGTCAAGAGGCTGAGATGGAGTGTATAGGAGGAGGAGTGGTTCCCCGTGACGCGAGACAGCAGGGTCGATCGCAGATTCTGGACACTTCTACAGGCCAGTTTCTACGAGACCTACCAGAGGCGGGGCCACAGGATATTTCCGCACAGAGTACTTGACTGGGTTTCACTGAGGACAGCAGCAGGGGGAGCAGATGTCCGCGAGCACTTTGTGCACTTCAGAGGTCTGCCCAGGTTGCTCTCGATTGAGAGGAACAGATACATTGAGGACTGGGTCAGAGTTTTCTATGCCACTGCTTGGATAGCCCCAGAGCGCAGAGCTGTTCACTTCATGTTTGGGGGGCAGGTGTTTGGTTTGTCCAGAGCGACACTCGCAGGGATACTTGGAGTTGATCTTGTTGATGTCTCTCTGCACGAGATGGTCTACGGTGATGCCGATCCACCACGCAGGGCTATGATTGGCGGGATTGCACCTTCTCACGAGGCGATCTCTCAGTGCTTCCGTCAGCCATTCCCTGCTTCCTACGCCAGAGTCCCCAGCTTGCTGACCCCTGAGGCCTACGCAGTTCACATGGCACTCCGGAGGACTTTGCTCCCGAGGAGTGGCTACCCAGAGGGGTTCACAGGTCTGCAGCAGCTGCTTCTACTGCACATCCTCACTCACGAGCCGTTCGATATTGTTGATTTCATACTGGCAGAGATTGAGGATGTCATCACTGATGGGATGGGAGTCGTGCGTCAGTTCCCATATGCTCACTGGATCAGTTTCATTTGCTCCATGATAGTGCCAGCTGAGTCACCAGTCAGTGCCGTATACAGACAGGACGAGGTTCCCTGGTTCCCCGTCTACAGACCGACAGCACCTTCGGACCGGAGGAGAGGCAGGCAGGCTGATAGAGCTGCCATGGCACGTTTGTCACCGGAGGTACAGGCCCGAGTGGCCCAGGAGGACGAGGCACTGCTTGCTGCTGAGGCACAGCTTCCCGGAGGAGATGATGAGATTCACTGGTCAGACCTAGAGTCAGACTCCTCCGAGGATGAGGAGTACTTCCCTGCACCAGCCCCAGCTAGTCATGATCATGAGGCAGGAGGTTCAGGAGAGCCAGCTCCAGTGACAGCTGCTACTGCTACAGTTTCTGAGTCTCAGGTGTCTCAGCCGTCTGAGCTCACCGCACTACTACAGCAGCTGGTCACACAGCAGAGGGAGGATCGCCGTGCTCAGGAGGAGGCCAGGAGAGCCCATGAGGCCCAGCTTGCACAGATCCAGAGGGAGGCCGCCCGAGAGCGAGCTGCGACTGAGGAGCGTTTCGTCGGCCTTATTGATAGAGTCTCTCAGAGGACGGACGCTCAGTTCCAGCAGATGCAGCAGGGCATGATGGCGATGTTCGGGATGATTTCACAGTTATATTCTCACACCGGACTCGCCCCTCAGCAGCCAGGACAGTCAGGCCTTCAGGGCACCGGAGCACCTCCACTTGCAGTCACACCAGCTCCGGCCACTACTGCTCCAGCTTCTTCCGCGACTCCGGAGATCATGTTCTCACTGTCAGCACTTCTCGGGTCTGCGAGTCGTCCTATCTTCTCTCCTCTGCCTGCGACCTCACTTTTCCAGGAGTCACCCACAGCGGTGCAGTCAGTTGGCCTCCCCGCAGTACCACAGTCATTACCTTCAGGGGGAGGCGGAGAGGTGTCCTTAGCCCAGCAGTCTTCACAGCCGGCAGCTTCAGCACTCACCACTTCAGATGTTGATACATCTTCTGCTGAGCCAGCTACTACGTCCACGGACCCTCTCCCAGGCAGTGCTAGCACCAGGGCCTCGACGACAGCCTCGACTACAGCTACACCTCCGGTCAGCTCAGCACCAGCAGGCCCTTCAGACCAGCAGCTACCGGCAGTCACTGAGGATCCTCCGTCTGACGACGACGACGACGACGATGACCCGGATCGCTTCCTCGCCGTCCCGCGGCACCCCGATCAGTAGCCTTTTTGTGCTTTGATGCCAAAGGGGGAGAGGGAGTCAGGGGGAGGGTAGCTTTAGAGAGAGCTCGATCTGACTTTTGATGTTTCTTATTGTATTATATTTGATGTTAGTTCATGGATATGTACATTTGTCATTTGAGCATGCTGAGCTTTTGAGACATATCTATGGATTTCGTTTGGTTCCTTTCTTTTCGAGTTTGCTTGTGTTTATTCGTGCCTTATCTTTCTCGCTCTCTCGATATCTATGTTTATGTTGTCATCAATCACCAAAAAGGGGGAGATTGTAAGCATCTAGGCTCTTAAGGTATGTTTCGGTGATTAATGACAACCATTATTGTGACTAATGAGTTTGTGCAGCTTTATAAATCATTATTGCTCATTTGGTTATATGTCAAAAGAGGCCCCTAACTTTCATTATTCAAAAAGGCGATCTCGGCATTCAACTCTATAACATGTCAAGACTAAGGATCTTTCTAGTCCTAAGTGTCATAAGGTTGAGAAGGACACTTAGGTTAGTATAGGTTTTATAGTTTTGTAGTGATCGCACTATTAAGAGGGGTTTAGGCTTAGTAACTTGAGCATGGACATGGTCATTTGAAAATGGATGCACACAATGGTCACTCAGGTTTCTAGAAGCTCAAATAAGTGGTTCTCAACTTATATCTCAAAAATATTTGGATTTCATTCAAGACTCAAGTCAGAAAAGACAAAACCAGAAAAATCCTTATCACCGGATTAACCGACGCCTCAAGTTTTCTATACGTCGGTTAAACGAGGTCAGCTGGTCTGGACAAGTCAATACACCGGTTAAACCGACGTTATTTGAAATTGGACGTCAGTGCAGTTGTCCAGAGACTCGGTTTTCAGTTGATCATTGGACAAATAGACTCACCGGTTAAACCGACGCTATTTGAAATTTGACGTCGGTGCAGTTGTCCAGTGACTTGGTATTTCTGTTGATCAATGGATGATTACACTCACCGGTTAAACCGATGCAACGATGGTTAATCTTCCCAAACAGTAACGGCTAGTTTTTCAAAAGGGGAGTTTTACATTCACCGGTTAAACCGACGATGACTATTGGAGGGACGTCGGATTAACCGGCGCTACGCAGTTTTTCTGGCAGCTTTTTCTCCAACGGCTCTATTCGTGTGAGCTGCCTATATATACCCCTCCAATGGGTCATTCTACAACTCTTGACACTAGGCAACATCCAAACACACATACTATAGTCAAGAGCCACCTTGAGCTTCAACATTTCATACACTTGTTCATTCAATCATTCAAGAAGCAAGATTAAGGACTTGAGTAGAGAGAAGCTTGTGTGCATCCATTCTTGGTGATTGGGTTCTTGCTCAAGTGAAGGCCTTAGCTTGTTACTCTTGGTGATTGGCATCACCTAGGCGATCTTGGTGATCGAGGTGATTCTCGCGGAGCTTGCCAAGGATTGTGGAAGCCCGGAGATAAGATTTGTACGTGGCTTGATCTCCACCACACCGGGATGGTGAACGGAGACTCTTAGTGAGCGCCCTCGTCTTGGTGACTTGGGAGGTGACAATACTCTTTGAGAGTGTCACAACGTGGATTAGGGGTGTGTGCCAACACATCGATACCACGGGAAAAAATCCGGTTGTCCCTTGTCCACTTTACCTTTTCAAGCATTATCTTTCATGCAATTCGTTCATGTGCTTGATTTAGGGATCACTAGTTAGCTCTACCTTGCTAGGCTTTATCTCTTTTCATCTTATCTAGCTTGTGTAGGTTGTTTAGTTATCCGGTTGGTGAATTGGTGCCTTTCTAGTTTTGCATAGGTTAAGGTTGCTTTATCTTGTTTTAGAAATTGAAAAAGGCCCAATTCACCCCCCCCCCTCTTGGTCCATCGATCCTTTCATGTTTATATAGCTGCTGCCCAAAAAATGTTTTACATTGCTTCTGTTTATATAGCTGCTGTCCACACTTTGAAATCAGAGCGAGGAAATTTGCTAAGTGCCTATGATCGAGAATGGAGCACATACTTCATGTCCAAAAATACAACGATTACAGAGTACGTAAAACATTCAACTACAATTCTAGTACAATTAGAGAGAGAGAGTACAATTAACATTCTTCTACAATTAGAGAGTACATAAACCGTTCTACTACATTCCTAGCTTCTCCCGTAATGGTTCCAAACATGTTCTACCAAATCTAACTTGAGTTGTTCGTTGGCCAGTCGGCTTCTTATGCGCCGGTGAGCATCGATCAGAGCTTCGACTTCTGGTACATTTCTATTAGCAGAGATGTTTGGTTGTGTAGCACCCTCATAGTCCTCAATATGCAATTGGCTAACATCTTGCTCAAATTTGATTCCCATGTTGTGCAAAATGATCACACAATCAACTATAAACTTCATGTCCTCAGGTGACCAAATCTTTGAGGGCCTTTTAATGATATGGAACTTAGCTTGAAGCATACCAAACCCGCACTCAACATCTTTTCGGTAAGCAGATTGCAAATCTGTAAATAATTTCTGCTTATTAGATTTCGGAATTGAAACACCACCTATAAGAGTTGCCCATGGTGGGTATATTCCATCTGCTAAGTAGTACCCCAAATTATACTCTCTACCATTGACAACATAATGAACTTCAGGATCAGTCCCACTAGAAATCCTATCAAATACATGGGATCGGTGCAGCACATTTATGTCGTTACAAGAACCCGGCATTCCGAAAAACGCGTGCCATATCCATAAGTCATGACTTGCCACTGCCTCTAAAATTAGTGTTGGTTTCTTGAAATGACCTTGATATTGACCTTGTAAAGCTGTAGGGCAGTTCTCCCATTCCCAATGCATACAATCTATACTTCCGAGCATTCCCGAAAATCCCCTTTGTTCTCCTACAGCAAGAAGTTTGGTAATATCATTGTCATTTGGCTGCCTTAAGAACTCTGGACCATAGCTGTCGACAATTGTACGAGTAAAGTGCTGCAAGGTTTCCATGATCGTGCTCTCGCCCATGCGAATATACTCATCAAGCCGATCCGCCGACCCTCCATATGCAAGTAATCTCAAAGCAGCTGTAACTTTCTGAATTGGATGAAACCCAGCCTGACCGGCTGCATTGTGTCAAAGTCTGAAGTATACATTTCTTTGTTGGACACGAGCCAATATGTCATCAAACATTGTCCGTCTCATTCGAAACCTGCAGGAAAACATAACCAAAATCATGAGCTAAACTTGGTGATTGGCAGGCAAAAGGTTAGGTAATTGGGATCAACAAACCTGCGACGGAACAAGTTTTCCCCATACACTGGATTTGCAACGAAATAATCTTCCATCAATCGTACATAACCGCTGTACTGATCGCGTGGAATGGTCCGACGACCAGGAACAGAACCAATGTATACACGTTCTTCATTCTCCTCCTCACCCATGCTCGCTAGGGTTGCCAGGCACATTATGTTATCCTCTGCAACCAAGCGTTGCCGCTCAGCAGCTCGGCGACGCGCTCTGTGCCGGCGCCACATCGTCGACGACGCACGGTGGCACTAAAAAACCGAGCAAATCAGTGACGAAAGGGGAAACTCAGGCGTGCTGCTTGAGGTTGTGTGCTAGCATTTGGTGCATTAGGGTATTTAAATTCTCAATGTAGTCCTGAACCGATCCAGTCTGCTTCACATGAGTTAAGCGCCGGATCAGTGCCTGATACTGCATCTTTTACCAAACCTAAGACACACAAAGTCACAGAACTCATCCCAATTCATACTCTCTACCTTATTTTCTACAGATTGTAACCACATTTTAGCTTGACCCGTGAAATACATGGTGGGGTAATCTTTCCAAGTAGTGTTCAGCAGTTTTTCCATTCCACAATCCACATGTCAGGTAAATAGGACAAAGATATCTTCAATTGTGGTAGGAATTTTATAACTTGCTTGTCAAACTTGAGCGGGCCACAAATTCAAGGCTTGTCTTGCAAAATCAATAATAGAATAACAACTTGTTCAGACCAAGACAACTTGCATATGAATATAAACTGCTTAGGATTGTGGTGAGCTTCAGAAAACTTTGGTTCAACAAACAATTTCCAGATACTTGACTTACTTACAAGAAACACAACAACAAAGTTTGGTTAGACATCACAAATAACCTCAGTAAATGCTCAGCTCGATTGCATCATAGAACCACGCTCCCAACTTCAAGGTATCATCCGATTTCACTTGCACCTATGTAATGTGAGAAAGAAGATATAGTTTCTTTTAACCCTTTGCAACCTAAGCATTTGCAGAAACAAAAGCAAAACTGTAAGGAGAACAAGTCTCATGTGTATGAGGTTGGCATCTACCAACTTACGTTCAATCATTCTCCTATTCACGCATCTCCAGTATACCAACACATCTGTAGTGGCATTGCTCCTCTTCTCAGCATACCACATTCAAGAATGGCACTTGGATGCTTGAGTAAACATTTTTTTTTCAGAGATTGTTTGTTTTATTTTAGAAGCAATCACTTCGATGTGCAAAAACAGAGTGACGTACAAGAAATACATTGGAGACTAGGAAGAGATTATATCATGACATACACAAAACAATGTAGAGTAATTTATCAAACATATTTCTACAGTCACCAGCTGCTAAATCTATTGGACAGAACAGTACAGAACATACAGTCAAAAATTCAATGTGTGCTGTTCACTAGGTATAATTAACTATTTACCATCCTTACAAGGTGAATTGCCACTATGTGAGAGGGATGAATGTGAGAGGGGTTAATTGCACCCCTTAAATAGTGGCAAAAAATTAAATATCACACTAACTTCCGTTACCAGCTAATTAATTCCAGATGGATACACTAAATTAGAAATCTTGGCAAAACAATACCACTATTGTGTGGTTGAGACATGTCAAAAACAAATCAGTTAAGTAATGAAGAGCTTGAATGATGCAGCTTAAATTTCTCATAGTCACTAACCTGTTTCTCCTATCCAATCTGCTACTTCCCTATCAAATGTTTTCCTTTTCTGATTGAGCATTGTCTTTCCTCTGCAGACTTGCAAAGCAGAAGGGAAAACTCCTCTCCTGTCAAGCTGTTATCGTTAAGCCGAAGCACCTAAGGCCAAATTCCAATACAACAAGAGCTAATGTTTAAAGCAAATCGCTAGATCACATCGCGCCTCAGCAACCAAGAAGGCAAGAACCCCTTCACGCCGCAACTCCGCCCTCTCTCTCTCTCTCTCTCGCTTCCTTCTCGGCTCGTTGCTCTCGCTTCGGAGCTGCCTCGGTGCGTCGCGGAGAGGGAGACCACAGCGCGTCACCTACCCCCCTCTCGTCCATTCCCGAATCGGAACTCCGTGTAGATGGTACGCAAAAATCATCAGGAAAGGGGGGAAAATAAAGATGGGATTGGAAGGAAAATACCTTGCAAGGAGGCTGCCGCAAGGTCGCCGGAGTGCCGATCCGGCCGCACACCGTCACCACGCCGCCGGCAGGGCCATGCCGGCGCGGGAAGCAAACGGCCGCCTCGGTGGGGGAGCCAGCTGCGGTGCGGTTTCCGCTCACTGCTGGAGACACGATGCGGAGATGGAAGGGGAAACGTGGGCCGCATACCGATTCGATTGGTATTTTACCGATCCGAACCCGCTCGCTGCTGGGAACAGCCTAATTTCTTGCGAAACCCCAACATGTTCGGAGGTTCAGCGTGTGTTCCTTCTAGAAGCCTGGTACTGTTCGGATTTGGGCCCCCACGCTTGAGGGCCGCCGCAGTGCGTACGGCCCAAGGCCAATTTTGAGGCGGGAGCATCAGACAGCCCAAGTGGCCCGCAGAGGCGGCGGCGGCGCACGGCGTCCGTCCTAAACATG
>NW_020356412.1:0-28752 GCF_002211085.1 Panicum hallii
CTTCTTCACGATATTCCACCCCATCGTATTAAGGAGGCTCTGTATAATGAAACAGACTTAAGGATTCCCACAGGAGACGAGGAAAGCCTTCCCAATGTAAGGCATTAGTATGAAAGTGCCCCTCATGATCCCAAAAGGCATTGGAAGGAGCAGCCATCTGCAACAAGAATGCAAATGGTAAGATATGTTTACCCTGTGGAGAACTGACAAGGTAATTAGATTAAGATAGCTGATTTTGATAACAGCAAAGGCTGGAAATCAGATGGATACTTAAGATACCCGACTAAAGATTTTCATTTACCCAAACTAAGGAAAACCAACATGTTACCTACTCTACAGAAAACAACAAAATTAAGCATCGATTTTGTTGATTAGTGTATTATGCATGCACGCACTAATCGACCTCTCAACCAAAAATAACTGCCGAATATCTTCGGACTTACATAGTTAATCTCGGTGGCATAATACATACGTCTCTCACTATTAACTAGTCGATAAGCCCTATCCATCCTAGTTTCGTAATCGTGGTTAGTGCACCTGCAGAAAACCACACAATATATATATCCAATGAACCTTTCATGCCAGCATGTCATGAAAGCGTCCCCATTCCTTACTGCTCACTATAGAAACAGCACCCATACAATTACCGCCGTACAGACAATGTTAACATACGTTATCGAAACAACGTATTCACGGGGGTACCGCAAAATGCGGGGGTATGAACAGCGATCGCCATACCCTGCGCCGAACCATATACTCCCAATGTAGTCAACCGAAGTTGGTACATTGGCAGCATCTCAAGTAGGCCACTGCTTGAGAAATAGCGTCCGGTTCGCATCACCGACAGGAAGGCCAAGCTCCCTCAGTTGGCTGAGGATCCTTACCTTCTTACCTCACGATCGAAGGTGTCGTTACATAAAGTAAAGTTGGATTATGCATGAATTTAAGTTTTAACAGAAAAGTAATGCTGGGAGTTAGAGTTATATATACATATACTACAGCCACCTCTAATCCCCTTAATAACATTACCCTAGACCTTTATGTACTATGTACAATCCTTAACGAACCTAACGTAGTTCGCAAATACTTGATTGACCAAATTTTATACTATAAATTATTTTTAGGGCTAAATATATCTCCAGGGTACACTTGTTAGCTCTGATACCAGCTGTGGCAGAACCAACCTGAATTACACCGGCTTAAGTACGCGAGTCCTCTCTTGAGGGCTACCTCGTGCTTCAAACGGTATAATCCCTTGGCCTATCGGGTAACGACCCGATAAACCACCGAAAGCAGGATCAAACAAGGTACCTCGCACGAAAGCAAGTCCAGAGATACAAATGCCATTACACTTTACATCACAGGCAGGTAGATTACATAAGTAAATAAAAGCAACATTAGTTCCCAATGAAGGGACTTTATTACAAAAGTTTAAGTTTTAAGTCACAGCAGCGGAGTTTGAAAACACGGACACTGTACACGTCGATACTACAGATATCATGCAAGCCCTGCATGATATCACTCAGCGGAGTCTGTGTTGGCCGGGGACGGATCCCACTCCACGGACCAACCGTCAGGCAGGGGTAGGGCCACGGTGTAATGAAAGCTGGCTCATCAGGGAGATTACCTGAAGTAGAAAGTCATAATGCAAGATTGAGTATTCTAATACTCAGCAAGACTTACCCGCTCATGGTATACTTAGCCATGTACCTAAACTTATGCAGGCTTTTTAGGTTTTGAGTAGAGTTTTCAGCTGAAAAGCAACAAAGAGTAGATCCTTAATTTCAAATTTTAGTTTTCAGGTTCTAGTTGATTATCCATTCTAGGTAAGCACCTATAACTACTCAAGCATGGTAAAATCTTTAACCAAACATCATCTTTGATAATCATAACATTTCTCTTGTTACTCTATGTGGTAAAGGGATCAAGCAGTCTCAACCATCGTGAGAAGCGGACGATTCTGAATCGATTCAACCTTGCAAGGATAAACCTAACTCACACGCTTGGAACACCAAAGGGTCGTTCCGAAGCAACTGTTTGCCTTTCATTCTGACTCGTGGATCAGAGCCACCACAAGCGACTGCAGGACCATACGCACTTCCAAAGTGCAGGACGTACATCTGTAGCGCGACTACAAAACCCGTACTCCTGGTTGCCCAGCAACACGTATTCCTACACGTCGAACCAAGTAACCAAAAGAACCAAATACATGTGGTGGGGGGTATGTCCACTCCTCGGGCTGATTGGTTACTAGGTTTACTGCTTACCATATTTCGCGGCATGTGGCTAGTACTTTCAAATGCTTAACCACCGCTACCACACACTGCGACCTTATCAAGTTCAATAACACAGACGGGGTATCATCTCAACCATGATACCTCACAAAACTCCCGTCCGTCATCCTTATAGTGATAACAGAAATGTAAACATTACAACTCCTATATCGCGCGAGTGACAGGAAATCACTCGACTTCTACCGGTCCTATTAGCATAAAAGCTAGTCGGACTCAAGTTCTAGTGTTCAGTACATTGGTTTCTGGAATTATGCAACTAAGGTTCCAAGCAATTCCTAAGAACTTAATGCATAAAAATATATAAATAGATATAAATTGCAGTGTAAATAAAATAGTGGGTTATGTCCGGGGCTTGCCTTCTTGCGTAGTGTTGGGGTAGTAGGGTCAAAGTTTTCCGAAGTTTGGTTCGGAACTTCAGTTAAACCTTCGACGGCGTGCCCTGGGTCTTCAGCTGGTTTTACTCCTTGTTCCAAAACCACTTCGTAATCACCGTCGGTGAGAGTAGTCGAGTGACGGTTCGGGTGCACCTCATGTCGAGGGCTGGGGTGGTCGGAAGAGGGGATCCCGACGAGAACCCGAGGCGGCGGCGGAGGGGTCAACGACGACGGCGGTGCTCCGGCGGTCAACGTCGGCAGGGGACCTGCGCACGAGCTTCAGTGAGTCGTGGGGAAGGTGTGGGTGCAATCAGTCGGGAGTATACAGGTTGGATTAGGGGCAACCGGCGAAGATAGGGATGGCGGCGGCGAGGACAGACGCCGGCGAGCGTTGGGAGGATGATGCAGGGCACTAGAGACTCCACTAAGTGGTCGTAGAGCTCCGGGGTGATGAGGTGGTGCTGGCTAGGAAGTTGTGGTGGCGTGGAGATGCTCGGAGTGAGCTGTCCATGATGAGGCCGAAGGCGGCGACGGCGGCGCTTGTCGGAGACGAAGCTCCGACCGCAATTGTAGGGCAACAGGGGGTCGAAGAGCACGAGTGAGCCACGGGGAAACTTGCATAAGGGTTAATTGGGGTGGAGGATGCCTGGTGGTGGCTGCCCACGGTGATGCCGTGCATTGCCGGAGTGGAGGAAGAAAGGGCGGCGGTGGAATTTGGGTCAGGCGTTCGAGAATTGGCAATGGGACTGGAGGAACGGAACGTAGAGGTTAAGGTGGTGCTATTGCGCGCGAGAGATAGAGAGTTAAGGCTCTGCGGTGGGCTCTCCACGGTGACGAGGAGGTGGCGGCTGGCGGATGTTCGGGGAGGCCGTGGCGCGCGCGCGGGAGGCCAACAGGAGAGAGGAACAGGACTGGGAGGGGAAGAGGATGACGCGTGGATGAAGAGGAAGCAGGAGGTGGACGGCGACGGCCTGCACAGCGGCGGCCGGAGGGGAAGCACTGCCGGCGGCAGAGCAGAACAGAGCAGGGCAGGAGAGAGCACGTGCTCGGGGAGAAAGAAGAGAAGGAAGGAAAGGGTCTGGGGGACTTGTTTGAAAATTTAAGAAAGTTCAAGGACCTCTCGGTAAACTAAAATTTCTTACTGATATAAAGATCAAATGAGGAAGTGACCAAAATGAAAGTTGTAGAGTTTTTCAAACTCTATAATATTGATTTAGGGCTCAAGTTCAGAAACTCAAAGTTTACAACTTTTTATGTTATGTTTTTGAATAAAGGTGGAATTTAACTTACTTTTGTATTTATCCAAATAAATTCGATCAAATTTTGGGTAGGTTTACAAATTTTCCTAGATTGTCATCATTACTGGTATTTTTTCATATTAGTCCTTAAGTAAACCTGAATATTACTATTACACTTCAACTATTTTGCATATGGCCCTTCAATTTTTATCTTAATCACACATAGGTCCCTGGTTTCATACAAAGGCCTATTTTTCTTAGGTTTTAACCCATCTTTTACACTTTCTTCCCTATGGTCATTTAAACTTGACACTTAGTATTATATTTACCAAATTACACTCAAGGACCTATATATTTCATAAATTACAAATATACCCCTAGTCCCTTGTACAACTCACATACATCATAGCAAGTGATGCGAACCCGTTAGGGTTTGTTCCCAATCTTTCGGTGAGAGGGAATAGATAACTCGATTGGTGGATGGAGACGACGTTCACGGCCCGACTACAGCCTTCCAAGGATGCTGCGCCTTAGCAACCGATACACCACCTCCAATGGCTACTGCAATCTTGTGGAGCGCAACACCCGGCCACTAGGGCACTCGTCCTGCAAGCAATCGAAGAACAAGCAAGAACAAGTAGAACAAGCAACTCAATTGCAAATATGGAGATAAGAACCAATCTAAAATCACAAAGGTGGGATTCTGAATCGAGTAGAACGGATGGTCTAGCCGACACATGCGTCTACAAGCAAGTAGCAATGGCTAAACTTTCAACAAAAACAAAACCCAATCTATTCGTGGTGGCTATGGAGGTATATGAGAGGGTAGAGGATGACCAGGACGTGGTGGAGGTCATCCCTAAACCCTAGGATGCGCCCCTATTGGGCCCCAATTGATACACGCCCCATCAGGCCAAAATCAGGTGACGCAGCACCGTGGACAGAAAAGGTCTTTATAGTAAATCAACGATTGTGGCCGCCTCGGAGAAGATATGGATATGAGTTCGGATCCATATGAAAGTAGACTTTATAATCTTTCCGTGAAGTCCAAGAACTCCCCAATTGGAGTCCGTATGAAGTCGTGGCAGCCGTTACAACTTGGTTCTGTCCTCCAGTCCGAATCCAATATCCAAAACGTGTTGGATTTGGACTCTTCCTTTCCTTGCACCAAAAGTGACGTGGTGGCCTGGTGGAGAACATTGGGAAGACTTGGGCTTGGTCCCCAATCTATTTCTTTGGTCCTCCATATTTTCCATGTAATTTCCACACACGGCTTTATCCAGTCAAGTAATTCTGAAAACGAGAATGCACAGAAATCATCATGCAGCATTAATTGTTCAAATGTATCAAATTTAATCTTGATATGGAGTTGATTCAACTTTGGACAAGAAGGCACTAATATGGTCATATCCATGCTAGTGATGTCCTCATCATTCTCCCCTTCTTGGCTGCAAACCGTCCTCGGTTTGGCGTTACGAGTGTTGTTCAGTAATGGAGTCTTTTCAAGTTCTTTCAAATATAATCCTGAAACTTCCAATAAAATACAAGGCAGCAAGATTTGCTCCCCTTCTTGAAAATTGACCTGCAACATGTTATCAATAGCAAAGAAACTCGATATGGTATAAGTAGTTTCAATGCAAGTCATTTGCTGATCGCTTTGAGGCACTCTTAAAGGAGGTTTCAAATCTAAATAAATATACACCCGACGCACCATGTACTCTCCACGAGTGTTATATTTTCCAATTCCATAGAATGAACAATGATCAAAATATGGCAAAATGCAATTCTGAAATAATTTCTTCTCTAAACAATCTAGATTGCAAAGAATATCAAACTCAATGTAACCCAAAGTATTCAAACATGATATGAGTTTCAGCTCTTCGTTCTCATTATTAACGCAACGAACATGAGGAAAAGCAACATGTTCATCATTCAAATCAGATTGCACATGTCCATGTACTAGTTGTGTGGTAGATTTGAGTGAAGTATGATCAAACAACTCCTCTTTATCACAAGGATCAACAAACAAATCACCATGTAACAAAGGCAAATCAGCAATGATTTCCACTATTTGATGTTCTCTAGTAGCATGATAAGTGGACAATTGCATTTGATCTTGATGGCACTCACCTCTAGTATCTGAAACACTCCATACATTACCTATATGAGCCTCCTTAGGAAAGGATGGCAGAAGAAGCTTGTCTTCTTGATTATCCATTGATGCACATGGCAGCTCATCTCCCGAGTTGGAGATGGGCCCAATTTCCTGCAAATTGTTAAAACCATACACAGGAACAAAAGGAATCTCCTCTGCTGAAAGCACTTCTTCATTGCAAGTATGCAAGGCTAACAAAATCTCATTTTCAGCAGTGCAAGCTAATTTTAACAATTGAGTCAAGGAAGTGTATGTTTCATGAACAAGAATATCATAGATTTCTTTGTTCAGCCCTCTCAAAAATCTATTTTCAATAGCATCTTCGCATTCTATCAAACCACATTGCAACATGAGAATCTGGAGATCTAAGTAGTATGTTTCAACGGTGTTACTACCTTGTTTCAAACTTTGTAGCTTACCAAGCAAATGATTAGCATAATATTCAGGAACAAAGTACTCTCTCAAAATAGTTTTCAACGTATTCCATGTTTTAGGTACCTTATCATGTCTACACAAGCGTTTCCAAACAGCCAAAGCATAATCAATAAGAACTCCACCAGCAGCTAGAATTTTTTGCTCTTCTGACAAATCGTGTTTGCGAAATTCTAAATGTACTGCTAGTTCCCATTTAACATATCCTTTAGGATCAAACTTACCATCATATAGCGGCAAGTGTTGAATGACATCCTGAATCTGAAGGTGTAGTTCCGTTAGCTCAAAAATCACCGTATCACCTGCCATGATTAGTAGAAAATAAGAAACACAAAATAATATGTATCCTCCTGTCAACTAATAGGATGTGTTGGTTGTAAAACTCTCAAACTCAACTTGTATAAAACAAGCTCTTACAAGTTCTTACCAAGCTAAAACAGGACAGGTCGGCAACCAACAAGTCAAGCACCTAGAAAGAAGTGTATTGGTGCTGCAGCAACAAAACCTATCAAGCCATAGTCGGATATGTGGAGCTGTAGGTGGGCTAAAAAAACACAAGGAAATACTAGCACCACATTAGTCACAAAAGCAAGCTCAGTAATCGTTCAACGGCGGGAGTGTGCTGGTCCTAACCTAGACCGTGCTAGAGGCGCGAGCCTGGACACAAAGGAAAGTCACAACACACCTTCAGAATCAAAACAGAAACACAAAGAACAGCCCCTTTCTTTTTCCTTTTCTCTTCTTCTTTTTTTTTCTTTCGTTTCTTTTTCTTCTTTTGTTTTTTTTCTTCTCTTTTCTTTTCAGGGGAATAAAATCTTTTGTTTGACAACCAAAACAAAAAGATTACTGCATACAACCTCTACCAACTCAGAATGACAAATCTTGTTTCAGACAGCCAGACGCACAAATCTCCAAGTCGATTCTGGAGTGCTGAGATGAAGTTTGTGACCAAGATCAGATCCGTTGGAAAGAGCATGAGTTGAGCTCTCTAGATTGTCTTAAAACTCCCAAATCGGATACTGAACACAGAAACTATAGCAGTTTTCTTCCCGGGCTGAATTGAAACTCCGAAACAAAATTTGGTGACAAGAACTCGAAACTCTAAAGGACTACAACTAAGACCAGAACCTCGACATAACCGATGCAACCGAAAACTCAACAAGCCCTAACTAAGCAGTACCAGTAAAGGCTCAAAAGGGTCTATAGGATTGCGGTGGGGGAAAAACAATTCTACTATTTTTGGCTTTTTCTGGACTGTAGGAAAATAAAAATAGCGAAGGATTGGAAGTCTCTCACCGAACAACCTTGCTCTGATACCAACTGATGCGAACCCGTTAGGGTTTGTTCCCAATCTTTCGGTGAGAGGGAATAGATAACTCGATTGGTGGATGGAGATGACGTTCACGGCCCGACTACAGCCTTCCAAGGATGCTGCGCCTTAGCAACCGATACACCACCTCCAATGGCTACTGCAATCTTGTGGAGCGCAACACCCGGCCACTAGGGCACTTGTCCTGCAAGCAATCGAAGAACAAGCAAGAACAAGTAGAACAAGCAACTCAATTGCAAATATGGAGATAAGAACCAATCTAAAATCACAAAGGTGGGATTCTGAATCGAGTAGAACGGATGGTCTAGCCGACACATGCGTCTACAAGCAAGTAGCAATGGCTAAACTTTCAACAAAAACAAAACCCAATCTATTCGTGGTGGCTATGGAGGTATATGAGAGGGTAGAGGATGACCAGGATGTGGTGGAGGTCATCCCTAAACCCTAGGATGCGCCCCTATTGGGCCCCAATTGATACACGCCCCATCAGGCCAAAATCAGGTGACGCAGCACCGTGGACAGAAAAGGTCTTTATAGTAAATCAACGATTGTGGCCGCCTCGGAGAAGATATGGATATGAGTTCGGATCCATATGAAAGTAGACTTTATAAGCTTTCCGTGAAGTCCAAGAACTCCCCAATTGGAGTCCGTATGAAGTCGTGGCAGCCGTTACAACTTGGTTCTGTCCTCCAGTCCGAATCCAATATCCAAAACGTGTTGGATTTGGACTCTTCCTTTCCTTGCACCAAAAGTGACGTGGTGGCCTGGTGGAGAACATTAGGAAGACTTGGGCTTGGTCCCCAATCTATTTCTTTGGTCCTCCATATTTTCCATGTAATTTCCACACATGGCTTTATCCAGTCAAGTAATTCTGAAAACGAGAATGCACAGAAATCATCATGCAGCATTAATTGTTCAAATGTATCAAATTTAATCTTGATATGGAGTTGATTCACCTTTGGACAAGAAGGCACTAATATGGTCGTATCCATGCTAGTGATGTCCTCATCATTCTCCCCTTCTTGGCTGCAAACCGTCCTCGGTTTGGCGTTACGAGTGTTGTTCAGTAATGGAGTCTTTTCAAGTTCTTTCAAATATAATCCTGAAACTTCCAATAAAATACAAGGCAGCAAGATTTGCTCCCCTTCTTGAAAATTGACCTGCAACATGTTATCAATAGCAAAGAAACTCGATATGGTATAAGTAGTTTCAATGCAAGTCATTTGCTGATCGCTTTGAGGCACTCTTAAAGGAGGTTTCAAATCTAAATAAATATACACCCGACGCACCATGTACTCTCCACGAGTGTTATATTTTCCAATTCCATAGAATGAACAATGATCAAAATATGGCAAAATGCAATTCTGAAATAATTTCTTCTCTAAACAATCTAGATTGCAAAGAATATCAAACTCAATGTAACCCAAAGTATTCAAACATGATATGAGTTTCAGCTCTTCGTTCTCATTATTAACGCAACGAACATGAGGAAAAGCAACATGTTCATCATTCAAATCAGATTGCACATGTCCATGTACTAGTTGTGTGGTAGATTTGAGTGAAGTATGATCAAACAACTCCTCTTTATCACAAGGATCAACAAACAAATCACCATGTAACAAAGGCAAATCAGCAATGATTTCCACTATTTGATGTTCTCTAGTAGCATGATAAGTGGACAATTGCATTTGATCTTGATGGCACTCACCTCTAGTATCTGAAACACTCCATACATTACCTATATGAGCCTCCTTAGGAAAGGATGGCAGAAGAAGCTTGTCTTCTTGATTATCCATTGATGCACATGGCAGCTCATCTCCCGAGTTGGAGATGGGCCCAATTTCCTGCAAATTGTTAAAACCATACACAGGAACAAAAGGAATCTCCTCTGCTGAAAGCACTTCTTCATTGCAAGTATGCAAGGCTAACAAAATCTCATTTTCAGCAGTGCAAGCTAATTTTAACAATTGAGTCAAGGAAGTGTATGTTTCATGAACAAGAATATCATAGATTTCTTTGTTCAGCCCTCTCAAAAATCTATTTTCAATAGCATCTTCGCATTCTATCAAACCACATTGCAACATGAGAATCTGGAGATCTAAGTAGTATGTTTCAACGGTGTTACTACCTTGTTTCAAACTTTGTAGCTTACCAAGCAAATGATTAGCATAATATTCAGGAACAAAGTACTCTCTCAAAATAGTTTTCAACGTATTCCATGTTTTAGGTACCTTATCATGTCTACACAAGCGTTTCCAAACAGCCAAAGCATAATCAATAAGAACTCCACCAGCAGCTAGAATTTTTTGCTCTTCTGACAAATCGTGTTTGCGAAATTCTAAATGTACTGCTAGTTCCCATTTAACATATCCTTTAGGATCAAACTTACCATCATATAGCGGCAAGTGTTGAATGACATCCTGAATCTGAAGGTGTAGTTCCGTTAGCTCAAAAATCACCGTATCACCTGCCATGATTAGTAGAAAACAAGAAACACAAAAATAATATGTATCCTCCTGTCAACTAATAGGATGTGTTGGTTGTAAAACTCTCAAACTCAACTTGTATAAAACAAGCTCTTACAAGTTCTTACCAAGCTAAAACAGGACAGGTCGGCAACCAACAAGTCAAGCACCTAGAAAGAAGTGTATTGGTGCTGCAGCAACAAAACCTATCAAGCCATAGTCGGATATGTGGAGCTGTAGGTGGGCTAAAAAAACACAAGGAAATACTAGCACCACATTAGTCACAAAAGCAAGCTCAGTAATCGTTCAACGGCGGGAGTGTGCTGGTCCTAACCTAGACCGTGCTAGAGGCGCGAGCCTGGACACAAAGGAAAGTCACAACACACCTTCAGAATCAAAACAGAAACACAAAGAACAGCCCCTTTCTTTTTCCTTTTCTCTTCTTCTTTTTTTTTCTTTCGTTTCTTTTTCTTCTTTTGTTTTTTTTCTTCTCTTTTCTTTTCAGGGGAATAAAATCTTTTGTTTGACAACCAAAACAAAAAGATTACTGCATACAACCTCTACCAACTCAGAATGACAAATCTTGTTTCAGACAGCCAGACGCACAAATCTCCAAGTCGATTCTGGAGTGCTGAGATGAAGTTTGTGACCAAGATCAGATCCGTTGGAAAGAGCATGAGTTGAGCTCTCTAGATTGTCTTAAAACTCCCAAATCGGATACTGAACACAGAAACTATAGCAGTTTTCTTCCCGGGCTGAATTGAAACTCCGAAACAAAATTTGGTGACAAGAACTCGAAACTCTAAAGGACTACAACTAAGACCAGAACCTCGACATAACCGATGCAACCGAAAACTCAACAAGCCCTAACTAAGCAGTACCAGTAAAGGCTCAAAAGGGTCTATAGGATTGCGGTGGGGGAAAAACAATTCTACTATTTTTGGCTTTTTCTGGACTGTAGGAAAATAAAAATAGCGAAGGATTGGAAGTCTCTCACCGAACAACCTTGCTCTGATACCAACTGATGCGAACCCGTTAGGGTTTGTTCCCAATCTTTCGGTGAGAGGGAATAGATAACTCGATTGGTGGATGGAGATGACGTTCACGGCCCGACTACAGCCTTCCAAGGATGCTGCGCCTTAGCAACCGATACACCACCTCCAATGGCTACTGCAATCTTGTGGAGCGCAACACCCGGCCACTAGGGCACTTGTCCTGCAAGCAATCGAAGAACAAGCAAGAACAAGTAGAACAAGCAACTCAATTGCAAATATGGAGATAAGAACCAATCTAAAATCACAAAGGTGGGATTCTGAATCGAGTAGAACGGATGGTCTAGCCGACACATGCGTCTACAAGCAAGTAGCAATGGCTAAACTTTCAACAAAAACAAAACCCAATCTATTCGTGGTGGCTATGGAGGTATATGAGAGGGTAGAGGATGACCAGGATGTGGTGGAGGTCATCCCTAAACCCTAGGATGCGCCCCTATTGGGCCCCAATTGATACACGCCCCATCAGGCCAAAATCAGGTGACGCAGCACCGTGGACAGAAAAGGTCTTTATAGTAAATCAACGATTGTGGCCGCCTCGGAGAAGATATGGATATGAGTTCGGATCCATATGAAAGTAGACTTTATAAGCTTTCCGTGAAGTCCAAGAACTCCCCAATTGGAGTCCGTATGAAGTCGTGGCAGCCGTTACAACTTGGTTCTGTCCTCCAGTCCGAATCCAATATCCAAAACGTGTTGGATTTGGACTCTTCCTTTCCTTGCACCAAAAGTGACGTGGTGGCCTGGTGGAGAACATTAGGAAGACTTGGGCTTGGTCCCCAATCTATTTCTTTGGTCCTCCATATTTTTCATGTAATTTCCACACATGGCTTTATCCAGTCAAGTAATTCTGAAAACGAGAATGCACAGAAATCATCATGCAGCATTAATTGTTCAAATGTATCAAATTTAATCTTGATATGGAGTTGATTCACCTTTGGACAAGAAGGCACTAATATGGTCGTATCCATGCTAGTGATGTCCTCATCATTCTCCCCTTCTTGGCTGCAAACCGTCCTCGGTTTGGCGTTACGAGTGTTGTTCAGTAATGGAGTCTTTTCAAGTTCTTTCAAATATAATCCTGAAACTTCCAATAAAATACAAGGCAGCAAGATTTGCTCCCCTTCTTGAAAATTGACCTGCAACATGTTATCAATAGCAAAGAAACTCGATATGGTATAAGTAGTTTCAATGCAAGTCATTTGCTGATCGCTTTGAGGCACTCTTAAAGGAGGTTTCAAATCTAAATAAATATACACCCGACGCACCATGTACTCTCCACGAGTGTTATATTTTCCAATTCCATAGAATGAACAATGATCAAAATATGGCAAAATGCAATTCTGAAATAATTTCTTCTCTAAACAATCTAGATTGCAAAGAATATCAAACTCAATGTAACCCAAAGTATTCAAACATGATATGAGTTTCAGCTCTTCGTTCTCATTATTAACGCAACGAACATGAGGAAAAGCAACATGTTCATCATTCAAATCAGATTGCACATGTCCATGTACTAGTTGTGTGGTAGATTTGAGTGAAGTATGATCAAACAACTCCTCTTTATCACAAGGATCAACAAACAAATCACCATGTAACAAAGGCAAATCAGCAATGATTTCCACTATTTGATGTTCTCTAGTAGCATGATAAGTGGACAATTGCATTTGATCTTGATGGCACTCACCTCTAGTATCTGAAACACTCCATACATTACCTATATGAGCCTCCTTAGGAAAGGATGGCAGAAGAAGCTTGTCTTCTTGATTATCCATTGATGCACATGGCAGCTCATCTCCCGAGTTGGAGATGGGCCCAATTTCCTGCAAATTGTTAAAACCATACACAGGAACAAAAGGAATCTCCTCTGCTGAAAGCACTTCTTCATTGCAAGTATGCAAGGCTAACAAAATCTCATTTTCAGCAGTGCAAGCTAATTTTAACAATTGAGTCAAGGAAGTGTATGTTTCATGAACAAGAATATCATAGATTTCTTTGTTCAGCCCTCTCAAAAATCTATTTTCAATAGCATCTTCGCATTCTATCAAACCACATTGCAACATGAGAATCTGGAGATCTAAGTAGTATGTTTCAACGGTGTTACTACCTTGTTTCAAACTTTGTAGCTTACCAAGCAAATGATTAGCATAATATTCAGGAACAAAGTACTCTCTCAAAATAGTTTTCAACGTATTCCATGTTTTAGGTACCTTATCATGTCTACACAAGCGTTTCCAAACAGCCAAAGCATAATCAATAAGAACTCCACCAGCAGCTAGAATTTTTTGCTCTTCTGACAAATCGTGTTTGCGAAATTCTAAATGTACTGCTAGTTCCCATTTAACATATCCTTTAGGATCAAACTTACCATCATATAGCGGCAAGTGTTGAATGACATCCTGAATCTGAAGGTGTAGTTCCGTTAGCTCAAAAATCACCGTATCACCTGCCATGATTAGTAGAAAACAAGAAACACAAAAATAATATGTATCCTCCTGTCAACTAATAGGATGTGTTGGTTGTAAAACTCTCAAACTCAACTTGTATAAAACAAGCTCTTACAAGTTCTTACCAAGCTAAAACAGGACAGGTCGGCAACCAACAAGTCAAGCACCTAGAAAGAAGTGTATTGGTGCTGCAGCAACAAAACCTATCAAGCCATAGTCGGATATGTGGAGCTGTAGGTGGGCTAAAAAAACACAAGGAAATACTAGCACCACATTAGTCACAAAAGCAAGCTCAGTAATCGTTCAACGGCGGGAGTGTGCTGGTCCTAACCTAGACCGTGCTAGAGGCGCGAGCCTGGACACAAAGGAAAGTCACAACACACCTTCAGAATCAAAACAGAAACACAAAGAACAGCCCCTTTCTTTTTCCTTTTCTCTTCTTCTTTTTTTTTCTTTCGTTTCTTTTTCTTCTTTTGTTTTTTTTCTTCTCTTTTCTTTTCAGGGGAATAAAATCTTTTGTTTGACAACCAAAACAAAAAGATTACTGCATACAACCTCTACCAACTCAGAATGACAAATCTTGTTTCAGACAGCCAGACGCACAAATCTCCAAGTCGATTCTGGAGTGCTGAGATGAAGTTTGTGACCAAGATCAGATCCGTTGGAAAGAGCATGAGTTGAGCTCTCTAGATTGTCTTAAAACTCCCAAATCGGATACTGAACACAGAAACTATAGCAGTTTTCTTCCCGGGCTGAATTGAAACTCCGAAACAAAATTTGGTGACAAGAACTCGAAACTCTAAAGGACTACAACTAAGACCAGAACCTCGACATAACCGATGCAACCGAAAACTCAACAAGCCCTAACTAAGCAGTACCAGTAAAGGCTCAAAAGGGTCTATAGGATTGCGGTGGGGGAAAAACAATTCTACTATTTTTGGCTTTTTCTGGACTGTAGGAAAATAAAAATAGCGAAGGATTGGAAGTCTCTCACCGAACAACCTTGCTCTGATACCAACTGATGCGAACCCGTTAGGGTTTGTTCCCAATCTTTCGGTGAGAGGGAATAGATAACTCGATTGGTGGATGGAGATGACGTTCACGGCCCGACTACAGCCTTCCAAGGATGCTGCGCCTTAGCAACCGATACACCACCTCCAATGGCTACTGCAATCTTGTGGAGCGCAACACCCGGCCACTAGGGCACTTGTCCTGCAAGCAATCGAAGAACAAGCAAGAACAAGTAGAACAAGCAACTCAATTGCAAATATGGAGATAAGAACCAATCTAAAATCACAAAGGTGGGATTCTGAATCGAGTAGAATGGATGGTCTAGCCGACACATGCGTCTACAAGCAAGTAGCAATGGCTAAACTTTCAACAAAAACAAAACCCAATCTATTCGTGGTGGCTATGGAGGTATATGAGAGGGTAGAGGATGACCAGGATGTGGTGGAGGTCATCCCTAAACCCTAGGATGCGCCCTTATTGGGCCCCAATTGATACACGCCCCATCAGGCCAAAATCAGGTGACGCAGCACCGTGGACAGAAAAGGTCTTTATAGTAAATCAACGATTGTGGCCGCCTCGGAGAAGATATGGATATGAGTTCGGATCCATATGAAAGTAGACTTTATAAGCTTTCCGTGAAGTCCAAGAACTCCCCAATTGGAGTCCGTATGAAGTCGTGGCAGCCGTTACAACTTGGTTCTGTCCTCCAGTCCGAATCCAATATCCAAAACGTGTTGGATTTGGACTCTTCCTTTCCTTGCACCAAAAGTGACGTGGTGGCCTGGTGGAGAACATTAGGAAGACTTGGGCTTGGTCCCCAATCTATTTCTTTGGTCCTCCATATTTTCCATGTAATTTCCACACATGGCTTTATCCAGTCAAGTAATTCTGAAAACGAGAATGCACAGAAATCATCATGCAGCATTAATTGTTCAAATGTATCAAATTTAATCTTGATATGGAGTTGATTCACCTTTGGACAAGAAGGCACTAATATGGTCGTATCCATGCTAGTGATGTCCTCATCATTCTCCCCTTCTTGGCTGCAAACCGTCCTCGGTTTGGCGTTACGAGTGTTGTTCAGTAATGGAGTCTTTTCAAGTTCTTTCAAATATAATCCTGAAACTTCCAATAAAATACAAGGCAGCAAGATTTGCTCCCCTTCTTGAAAATTGACCTGCAACATGTTATCAATAGCAAAGAAACTCGATATGGTATAAGTAGTTTCAATGCAAGTCATTTGCTGATCGCTTTGAGGCACTCTTAAAGGAGGTTTCAAATCTAAATAAATATACACCCGACGCACCATGTACTCTCCACGAGTGTTATATTTTCCAATTCCATAGAATGAACAATGATCAAAATATGGCAAAATGCAATTCTGAAATAATTTCTTCTCTAAACAATCTAGATTGCAAAGAATATCAAACTCAATGTAACCCAAAGTATTCAAACATGATATGAGTTTCAGCTCTTCGTTCTCATTATTAACGCAATGAACATGAGGAAAAGCAACATGTTCATCATTCAAATCAGATTGCACATGTCCATGTACTAGTTGTGTGGTAGATTTGAGTGAAGTATGATCAAACAACTCCTCTTTATCACAAGGATCAACAAACAAATCACCATGTAACAAAGGCAAATCAGCAATGATTTCCAGTATTTGATGTTCTCTAGTAGCATGATAAGTGGATAATTGCATTTGATCTTGATGGCACTCACCTCTAGTATCTGAAACACTCCATACATTACCTATATGAGCCTCCTTAGGAAAGGATGGCAGAAGAAGCTTGTCTTCTTGATTATCCATTGATGCACATGGCAGCTCATCTCCCGAGTTGGAGATGGGCCCAATTTCCTGCAAATTGTTAAAACCATACACAGGAACAAAAGGAATCTCCTCTGCTGAAAGCACTTCTTCATTGCAAGTATGCAAGGCTAACAAAATCTCATTTTCAGCAGTGCAAGCTAATTTTAACAATTGAGTCAAGGAAGTGTATGTTTCATGAACAAGAATATCATAGATTTCTTTGTTCAGCCCTCTCAAAAATCTATTTTCAATAGCATCTTCGCATTCTATCAAACCACATTGCAACATGAGAATCTGGAGATCTAAGTAGTATGTTTCAACGGTGTTACTACCTTGTTTGATCCTGCATCGGTGGTTTATCGGGATGTTACCCGATAGGCCAAGGGATTATACCGTTTGAAGTACGTTGGAGCCCTCGGAAATGGATTCACGTACTTGAGCCAGTGTAATTCAAGTAGGTTCTGCCACAGCAGTTTTTGGTCCAATGGAGTGGATCAGGTGCGTTCGTTGCGAAAAATTCCTTCGCAACTTCGTTTAGCGAACTTATGCATTCGTGGCGCCAGTTCGGCCTTTTTTGCATCGACTGTCGTGCAGTAAGGAAACGGTCCGAAATGCGTCAAAACATGAGATTTGGGTCCAATGGAGTGGATTGGGTGCGTTCGTTGCAAAAAGTTCCAACGCAACTTCGTTTAGCAAACATGTGCGCTAATGGTGTCAATTCGGCCAGTTTTGCATCGAGTTTTGTGCAGTAACGAAATGGTCCGAAATGCCTCAAAATATGAGTTTTGCATCCAATGGAGTGGATCAAATGCGTTCGTTGCAAAAAATTTCGACGCAACTTCGTTTAGCGAACTTGTGCGTTAATGCACCTATTCGGCAAATTTTGCATCGACTTTCGTGCAGTAACGAAACGGTCCGAAACATCCCAAAAGATGAGTTCGGCCAGTTTTGCATCGACTTTTGTGCAGGAATGAAATTGTCTGAAACGCCCCCAAAACATGAGTTTTGTGTTGAATGGATTGGATCAGATGCGCTCGTTGCGAAAAATTCCAACAGAACATCAATTAGCGAACTAGTGTGTTAATGACACATGTTTGGCAAGTTTTGCAATGACTTTCATGCAGTAACGAAACAGTCACTAACGCCCAAACATGAGCTTTGGGTTCAATGTAGTGGATCGGGTGCGCTCGTTAGGAAAAATTACGACGCAACTGCGTTTAGCGAACTTGTGCGTTAATATCGCTAGTTCGTCCAGTTTTGCATCGACATTTGTGCAGGAATGAAATGGTCCGAAATGCCCCAAAACTTGAGTTTTGGGTCCAATGGAGTGGATCAGGTGCGTTCTTTGCGAAAAATTTCGACGCAACATCGTTTAGCGAACTTGTGCGTTAATGGCACCTGTTTGGCGAGTTTCGAATCGACTTTCATGCAGTTATGAAACGGTCTAAAACACCCCAAAACATGAGTTTTGGGTTGAATTGATTGGATCAGGTGCGTTCGTTGCAAAAAATTCCAACGCAACTTGAATTAGCGAATTTGTGCGTTAATGACACATGTTCGGCCAATTATGCAATGGCTTTCGTGCAGTAACAAAACGGTCCGAAACATCCCAAAAAATGAGTTTTAGGTCCAATGGAGTGGATCCGGTGCGCTTGTTTTGAGAAGTTCCAACGCAACTTCGTTTAGCGAACTTGTGCATTAATGGCACATGTTCGGCCAGTTTTGCAACGACTTTCGTGCACTAACGAAACGGTCCGAAATATGAGTTTTGGGTCCAATGGAGTGGATCAGGTGCGCTCGTTGTGACAAATTCCGGCGCAACTTTGTTTAGCAAACTTGTGCGGTAATGGCACATGTTCGGCCAGTTTTGCAATGACTTTCTTGCAGTAACAAAACGGTCAGAAACTCCCCAAAACATGGGTTTTCGGTCCAACGGAGTGGATTAGGTGCGTTCGTTGCGAAAAATTCCTACGCAACTTCGTTTGGCGAACTTCTGCGTTAATGGCGCTAGTTCGGCCAATTTTGCATCGACTTTTGTGCAGTAAAAAAACGGTCCGAAACGTGTCAAAACATGAGTTTTGGGCCCAATGGAGTGGATTGGGTGCGTTCGTTGTGAAAAGTTCTAACGCAACTTCGTTTAGCGAACTTGCATCAAGTTTCATGTAGTAACGAAACGGTCCGAAATGCCCCAAAATATGACTTTTGCGTCCAATGGAGTGGATCAGGTGCATTCGTTGCAAAAAATTTTGACGCAAGTTCGTTTAGCGAACTTATACGACACTGGCACCTATTCGGCCAAGTTTGCATCGACTTTCGTGCAGTAACGAAACGGTCCGGAACGTCCCAAAACATGGGTTTTTGGTCCAATGGAGTGGATCGGGTGCGCTCGTTGTGAAAAATTTCGACGCAACTTCATTTAGCGAACTTATGCGTTAATGGCACTTGTTCGGCCAATTTTGCAACGACTTTCGTGCACTAACGAAACAGTCCGAAACATCCCAAAGCATGAGTTTTGGGTGCAATGGAGTGGACCGGGTGCGCTCATTGTGAAAAATTCCAACGCAACTTCATTTAGCGAACTTATGCGTTAATGGCACATGTTTGGCCAATTTGCAATGACTTTCATGCATTAACGAAATGGTCAGAAACGCCCAAAAATATGAGTTTTGGGGCCAATGGAGTGGATCGGGTGCGCTCGTTGTGAAAAAATCCGACAGAACTTCGTTTAGCGAACTTATGCGTTAATGGCACATGTTTTGCAACGACTTTCGTGCAGTAACAAAACGGTCAGAAACACCCCAAAATATGAGTTTCGGGTCCAATGGAGTCGATCGGGTGCGCTCGCTGTGAAAAATTCTGACGCAACTTCATTTAGCGAACTTGTGCGTTAATGGCACCAGTTCGACCAGTTTTTCATCAACTTTCATGCAGTAACGAAACTATCCGAAATGCCCAAAACATGAGTTTTCGATCCAATGGTGTGGATCAGGTACGTTCGTTGCAAAAAATTCCTACGGAACTTCATTTAGCGAACTTATGCGTTAATGGCGCCGGTTCGGCCAGTTTGCATCGACTTTCGTGTTGTAACGAACGGTCCGAAACGTGTCAAAACATGAGTTTTGGGTCTAATGGAGTGGATCGGGTGCATTCGTTGCGAAAAGTTCCAACACAACTTCATTTAGCGAACTTGTGCGTTAGTGTGCCAGTTCGGCCAGTTTTGCATCGAGTTTCGTGCAGTAACGAAACGGTACGAAAGGCCTCAAAACATGAGTTTTGCATCCAATGGAGTGGATCAGGTGCGTTCGTTGCAAAAAAATTTCGACGCAATTTCATTTAGCGAACTTATACGTTAATGGCACCTGTTCGGCCAATTTTGCATGGACTTTCGTGCAGTAACGAAATGGTCCGAAACATCCAAAAACATGAGTTCTGGGTCCAATGGAGTGGATCGGGTGCGCTTGTTCTGAAAAATTCCGACACAGCTACGTTTAGCGAACTTGTGCGTTAATGGCACATGTTCGACCTGTTTTGCAACGACTTTCATGCAGTAACCAAATGGTCAGAAACACCCCAAAATATGAGTTTTGGGTCCAATGGAGTGGATCAGGTGCGCTCATTGGGAAAAATTACGACGCAACTACGTTTGGCGAACTTATGCGTTAATAGCGCCAGTTCGTCCAGTTCTGCATCGACTTTCGTGCAGTAATGAAACGGTCCGAAACGCCCCAAAACATGAGTTTTGGATCCAATGGAGTGGATCAGGTACGTTCGTTGCAAAAATTTCGACGCAACTTCGTTTAGCGAACTTGAGTGTTAATGGCACCTGTTCGGCTAGTTTTGCATCGACATTCATGCAGTAACGAAACGGTCCGAAACGTCCCAAAACATGACTTTTGGGTCGAATGGATTGGCTCAGGTGCGGTCGTTGCGAAAAATTCCAACACAACTTCAATTAGCGAATTTGTGCATTAATGGCACATGTTCGGCCAGTTTTGCAACGACTTTCGTGCACTAACAAAATGGTCTGAAACATCCCAAAACATGAGTTTTTTGGTCCAATGGACTAGATCGGGTGCGCTCGTTGTAAAAAAATCCGACGCAACATTTAGCGAACTTGTGCGTTAATGGCACATGTTCGGCAAGCTTTGCAACGACTTTAGTGCAGTAACAAAATGGTCAGAAATGCCCCAAATATGAGTTTTGGTTCCAATGGAGTGGATCGGGTGCGCTCGTTGTGAAAAATTCTGACGCAACTTCGTTTAGCAAACTTGTGCATTGATGGTGATGAGGACATCGCCACTAACGATACATCCACACCTGCACCAGTATCTACTTCGACAACACCTCTTGGTTCTATTACTCGCGCTCGTGCTCGTCGGCTTACCCATCAAGTAAGTTCACTCTTAAGCTCAGGTTCATCATATTTAGAGAATGGAGACACGTGCACTCTTGTTTTACTCGGGAACAATGGATTGGATCAAAAAGGAAGAGGCATCGCGTAGGCTGGATTCGGACTGCAGGACAGACACGACTTGTGACGGCCGCCACGACTTCATCCGGACTCCGTTTTGGTCAGTCGTGTACTTCCTGGAAATCTTATCAAATATACTTTCCAACGGATCCAGAATCACCACCATATCTATTTGGAGTCAACCGCAATCCTAGATTTACTACAGAGTTCTTTTCAGCCACGGTGCTGCGTTACCCTAATTTGGCCCAACGGGCCGTGTATCAAGTTGAGTCCAAGTCGGATGCATTCTAGGGTTGGAACATGACCCCAGCACCCTTGTGGTTGTTCTCCCACTTCTTTATAACCTTTAGCCACCGTCAAGAACACGGGGGTTTTGTTAGATGCAAGTTTAGCTTTTGCTACTTCCTTGTAGATGCGCGTGCTAATCCAGCCGTCCGTCCACTTATTTTCGGAACCCCACCATAATTGAGATTCGGTTTGAGACCTTCAATTACATCTCGTAATTTCAGTACTTGTTCTACTTGTTCTTGCTGGTTCTTCGATTGCTTGCAGAACGAGTGCCCTAGTGGCCGGGTGTCACGCTCCACAAGATCGCGGCAACCAAAGGAGGTGGTGTATCGGTTGCTAAGGCGCAGCATCCTTGGAAGGTTGTAGTCGGGCCGTGAACGTCGTCTTCTCCATCAATCGAGTTATTCCACGCCTCTCATCGAAAGATCAGGAACAACCCTAACGGGTTCACATCAGTGGGTACCACCAGATTCGTATGAATTGGGAGATGAATGGAAAACTGCTTTCAAAACTAAGTTCAGGTTATATGAGTGGTTAGTCATGCCTTTTGGGTTAACTAATGCACCTAGCACCTTCATGCGATTAATGAACGAGGTTCTGCGTGCTTTCATTGGCAAATTTGTTGTGGTCTACTTTGATGATATATTGATTTACAGCAAATCCATGGAGGCACATCTTGATCATCTACGTGCTGTTTTTACTGCTTTATGTGATGCACGTTTATTTGGTAACCTTGAGAAGTGCGTCTTTTGCAAAGATCGAGTGTCTTTTCTTGGCTATGTTGTCACTCCATAGGGAATTGAAGTTGATCAAGCTAAGGTGGAAGCTATTCAGGGATGGCCTGTACCAAAGACCATCACACAGGTGCGGAGTTTTCTAGGACTTGCTGGGTTCTATCGTCGCTTCGTGAAGAATTTCAGCACCTTGCGGCACCATTGAATGTGCTTACGAAGAAGGGGGTGCCCTTTTCTTAGGGCACCACACAAGAGAATGCGTTCACCATGTTGAAAGATAAGTTGACATATGCACCTCTCCTCCAATTCCTGATTTTAATAAGACCTTTGAGCTTAAATGTGATGCTAGTGGAATTGGTTTGGGTGGTGTTTTGTTACAAGATGGTAAACCTGTTGCATATTTTAGTGGGAAATTGAGCGGACCTGTTCTGAATTATTATACTTATGACAAGGAATTGTATGCTCTTGTGCGCACATTAGAAACATGGCAGCATTATTTGTGGCCCAAAGAGTTTGTTATCCATTCTGATCATGAATCTTTGAAACATATTCGTAGTCAAGGAAAAACTGAACCGTAGACATGCTAAGTGGGTTGAATTTATTGAATCTTTTCCTTATGTCATCAAACACAAGAAAGGGAAAGAGAACGTCATTGCTGATGCTTTGTCTAGGCGATATACTTTGTTGACACAACTTGATTGCAAGATTTTTGGTTTGGACACAATTAAAACACAATATGTGAATGATGCTGATTTTAAGGATGTTTTGCTGCATTGTAAGGATGGAAAGTATGGAACAAATTCATCGTCAATGATGGGTTTGTATTTCGAGCTAACAAGCTATGCATTCCAGCTAGCTCCGTTCATTTGTTGTTGTTACAGGAAGCGCATGGAGGTGGCTTGATGGGGCATTTTGGAGCAAAGAAGACAGAGGATGTACTTGCTGGTCATTTCTTTTGGCCAAAATGAGAAGAGATGTGGAGCGATTTGTTGCACGCTGCACTACATGTCAAAGCTAAGTCACGTTTTAAATCCGCATGGTTTGTATATGCCTTTACCAGTTCCTAGTGCTCCTTGGGAGGATATTTCTATGGATTTTGTGTTGGGATTGCCTAGAGGAAGGGACGTGATAGCGTTTTGTGGTTGTGGATAGATTTTCCAAGATGGCACACTTTATTTCATGTCATAAACTGATGATGCTACACATGTTGCTGATTTGTTCTTTCGAAAAATTGTTCGTTTGCATGGTGTGCCAAACATAATTGTTTCTGATCGTGATGCCAAATTTCTTAGCCACTTTTGGAGAACTTTATGGGCACTATTGGAACTAAGCTTCTATTTTCTACCACTTGTCATCCCCAAACTGATGGTCAAACTGAAGTTGTTAATCGAACCTTGTCTACCATGTTAAGGGCTATTTTAAAGAAGATATTAAGTTGTGGGAAGAATGTTTGCCTCATGTTGAGTTTGCTTATAATCGTTCCATGCATTCTACTACGAAGATGTGCCCTTTTGGAGATTGTTTATGGCTTGATTCCTCGTGCTCTATTGATTTAATGCCTTTGCCCACGTCTGAAAAAATTGAACTTTGTGCTAAGCAACGTTCTGAACTGATGTTAAAACTGCATGAAACAACTAAAGAAAACATAGAGCGCATGAATTCTAAGTATAAGCTTGCTGGTGATAAAGGTAGAAAGCAATTGATTTTTGAACCTGGTGAATTGGTTTGGTTGCACTTGAGAAAGGATAGGTTTTCCTGCTTTGAGAAATCTAAAATTGATGCCTCGGGCTGATGGACCGTTTAAAGTCTAGAACGAATTAATATAATGCATATAAGCTAGACCTGCCTGTGGATTTTGGGGTTAGTCCCACATTTACATTGCAGATTCGAAGCCATATTTGGGAGAGGACGATGAGCTTGAGTCGGGATGACTCAAATGCAAGAAGGGGAGGATGATGAGGACATCGCCACTAACGATACATCCACAC
This sequence comes from Panicum hallii, assembly GCF_002211085.1. Taxonomy (NCBI): domain Eukaryota; kingdom Viridiplantae; phylum Streptophyta; class Magnoliopsida; order Poales; family Poaceae; genus Panicum; species Panicum hallii. Next base: position 24,093 of record NW_020356412.1, read on the forward strand.
CTACACCGTATCTACTTCAACAAATCTTTTGGTCTATTACTCGCGTCGTGCTCGTCGGCTTACCCATCAAGTAAGTTCACTCTTAAGCTCAGGTTCATAATATTTAGAGAATGGAACACGTGCACTCTTGTTTTACTCGGGAAAATGGATTGGATCAAAAGGGAAGAGGCATCGCCCAGGCTGGATTCAGACTGCAGGACAGACACAACTTGTGACGGCCACCACGACTTTATTCGGATTTTCTGTTTTGGTCGGTCAAGTACTTCCTGGAAAGCTTATCAAATCTACTTTCCAACGGATCCGGAATCACCTCAATATCTATTCGGAGTCACTGCATCCTAGATTTACTACAGAGTCCTTTTCAGCCACGGTGCTGCGTCACTCTAATTTGGCCCAACGGGCCGTGTATCAAGTTGAGTCCAAGACGGATGCTCCTAGGGTTGGAACATGACCCAGCACCCTTGTGGTCATTTTCCACTTCTTTATAACCTTTAGCCGCCATCAAGAACACGGGGGTTTTGTTAGATGCAGTTTAGCTTTTGTATTCCTTGTAGACGCGCGTGCTGATCCAGCCGCCCGTCCACTTGTTTTCGGACCCCACCATAATTGAGATTCGGTTTGAGACCTTCAATTACTCTCATAATTTTAGTACTTGTTCTACTTATTCTTGCTGGTTCTTCGATTGCCTGCAGGACGAGTGCCTAGTGGCGGGTGTCGCGCTCCACAAGATCGCGGCAACAAAGGAGGTGGTGGTATCGGTTGCTAAGGCGCAGCATCCTTGGAAGGCTGTAGTCCGACGTGAAGTCATCTCCTCTGTCATCGAGTTATTCACGCCTCTCATCGAAAGATCAGGAACAAACCCTAACGGGTTCACATCAAATGGCACAGTTCAGCCAATTTTTCATCAACTTTCATGCAGTAACGAAACTATCCGAAATGCCCCAAAACATGAGTTTTCGATCCAATGGTGTGGATCAGGTGCGTTCGTTGCAAAATTCCTACGGAACTTCGTTTAGCGAACTTATGCGTTAGTGGCGCCAGTTCGGCCTGTTTTGTATCAACTTTCATGCAGTAAAGAAATGGTCCGAAATGCGTCAAAACAAGACTTTTGGGTCCAATGGAGTGGATCGGGTGTGTTCGTTGCGAAAAGCTCCAACGCAACTTCGTTTAGCGAACTTGTGCGTTAATGGTGCCAGTTCGGCCAGTTTTGCATCGAGTTTCGTGCAGTAATGAAACAGACGGAAAAACCCCAAAACATGAGTTTTGCGTCCAATAGAGTGGATGAGGTGCGATCGTTGCAAAAAATTTTGACAAAGCTTCTTTTTGCGAACTTGTGCGTTAATGGCATCTATTCGGCAAATTTTGCATCAACTTTCGTGCATTAACGAACGGTCCGAAATATCCCAAAACATAAACATGAGTTTTGGGTCCAATGAAGTGGATCGGATGTGCTCGTTTTGAAAAATTCAGACGCAAATTTGTTTAGAGAACTTGTGCATTAATAGCACCTGTTGGGCCAGTTTTGCATCGACTTTTGTGTAGGAATGAAACGGTCTGAAACGCCCAAAACATGAGTTTTGCGTTGAATGTATTGGATCACGTGCGTTCGTTGTGAAAAATTCCAACGTGACATCCATTAGCGAACTTGTGTCTTAATGACACATGTTCGGCAGGTTTTGCAATGACTTTTGTGTTGTAACGAAAACCATCAAAAAACGCCCCAAACATCAGTTTTGGGTTCAATGGAGTGGATCGGGTGCTCTCGTTGGGAAAAACTACAACGCAACTGCGTTTAGCGAACTTGTGCGATAATAGCGCCAGTTCATCCAGTTTTGCATCGACATTTGTGCATGAATGAAACGGTCCGAAACGCCCAAAAACATGAGTTTTGGGTCCAATGGAGTGGATCAGGTGCGTTCGTTGCGAAAAATTTCGACACAACTTCGTTTAGTGAACTTGTGCATTAATGGCACCTGTTCGGCCAGTTTTGCATCAACATTCATGCAGTAACGAAACGGTCTAAAATGCCCCAAAACATGAGTTTTGGGTCCAATGGATTGGATCAGGTGTGTTCGTTGTGAAAAATTCCAACGGAACTTCAGTTAGCGAATTTGTGCGTTAATGGCACATGTTTGGCCAATTATGCAATGACTTTCGTGCAGTAATGAAACGGTCCGAAACATCCAAAACATGAGTTTTTAGGTCCAATGGAGTGGATCACATGCGCTTGTTGTGAAAAGTTCCAACGCAACTTCGTTTAGTGAACTTGTGCATTAATGGCACATGTTCGGCCAGTTTTGCAACGACTTTTGTGCACTAACGAAACGGTCCGAAACATCCCAAAACATGAGTTTCGGGTCCAATGGAGTGGATCGGGTGTGCTCGTTGGGAAAAATTCCGACGCAACTTCATTTAGCGAACTTATGCGTTAATGGCACATGTTCGGCCAGTTTTGCAACGACTTTCATGTAGTAACGAAATGGTCAGAAATACCCCAAAATATCAGTTTTAGGTCCAATGGAGTGGATCGGGTGCGCTCGTAGTGAAATAATCCGATGCAACTTCGTTAGCGAACTTGTGCGTTAATGGCACATGTTCGGCATGTTCTGCAACAACTTTCGTGGAGTAACGAAACGGTCCAAAACACGTCAAAACATGAGTTTTGGGCCCAATGGAGTGGATCGGGCGAGTTCGTTGCGAAAAGTTCCAACACAACTTCGTTTAGCGAACTTGTACGTTAATGGTGCAAGTTCGGCCATTTTACATCGTGTTTCATGCAGTAATGAAACGGTCCGAAACATCCCAAAACATGAGTTTTGCGTCCATTGGAGTGGATCAGGAGCGTTCTGACAGGAATCGCCACTAACGATACATCCACACCTACACCAGTATCTACTTCAACAGCACCTCTTTGTCCTATTACTCGCGCTCGTGCTCGTCGGCTTACCCATCAAGTAAGTTCACTCTTAAGCTCAGGTTCATCATATTTAGAGAATGGAGATACGTGCACTCTTATTTTACTTAGGAACAATGGATTGGATCAAAAGGGAAGAGGCATCGCGCAGGCTGGATTCGGACTGCAGGACACACAAGACTTGTGACGGCCGCCACGACTTCATCCGGACTCCGTTTTGGCCGGTCGAGTACTTTCTGGAAAGCGTATCAAATCTACTTTCCAACAGATCCAGAATCACGTCCATATCTCTTCAGAGTCAACCACAATCCTAGATTTACTACAGAGTTCTTTTCAGCCACGGTGCTGCGTCACCCTAATTTGGCCCAACGGGCCGTGTATCAAGTTGAGTCCAAGACGGATGCATCCTAGGGTTGGAACATGACCCCAGCACCCTTGTGGTCATTCTCCCACTTCTTTATAACCTTTAGCCGCCGTCAAGAACACTCGGGTTTTGTTAGATGCAAGTTTAGCTTTTGCTACTTCCTTGTAGACGCGTGCTGATCTAACCGCCCGTCAACTTGTTTTCGGAACCCCATCATAATTGAGATTCAGTTTGAGACTGATGAGGACATCCCTCCCAAACGATACACCCATGCCTACTACACAGCAAGGACCAATGACAAGAGCTCGTGCACGAGAGCTAAATTATCAGGTAAACCATCATCCATGAATGGGGTACTACTAAATTCTTGTGATGCTTTTCTTATTCTTAGGAACATGGGACATGAACCAGATTGGAGGGAGAGCAAACACGACAAGAAAGCGAGTGTGGATGATCAGATCGGACCATACCAGTTCGAACCTCCAGGAAGGGGCAACTTCGGAAGGCCATAACTCTTAGCTCCGAATATTGTTTGAAGCCCATGAGTACTTGTTGGAAAGCTCCTGAAGTCTACTTTCAGATGGATCCAACCTCAAGACAAAATTCAAAAGGAGTTAAGCAGAATCACCAAAAATAACGTTCAGTCTTCCAGTCTTGGGCTGAGGCCCTTGTATCTAGTTCAGCCCACTAGGGGCCCATTCTAAGTTAGGGTTTACACCCCACGCCTCTTGGCTGCCCCCACCTATATAAACCACCAGCAGCCACCATTTGACACTTGGGTTTTGTTTGGTTGTAAGTTAGCTATTGCTACTTCCTTGTAAACGCGTGTGTCGATTAGACCATCCGATTTGCTAGATTCAGAACCCCAACTTCGTGTGTATCAGATTTATCCTTTGGGCAAGGTCTGTGTGCTGCTTGCTTGTCCCCTTGTTCTTGCTTGTTCTTCGATTTGCTTGCAGGTTCAAGGTTGTTCTTGGCACAGCAAGAACAACACAAATTGGAGGCGGTGTAACTGTCGCTAAGGCGCAGCGCAGCCCTTGTGGTGTTGTAGTCGAGCAGCACAACGTCGATCCTCCTCAAATCGAGTTATCCCCCACTCTCATCGAAAGATCGGGAGCAAACCCCAGCGGGTTCCATCATGTGGTAATCAGAGCAAGGTTTTTTTTTCGGTGAGAGATTCTACCGATCCCTTTACCTACAGTCCAGAAAACTACACAAAAATAGGCTAGATCTGAAAATCCCAACAACAAGTTTGAACTTTTGCTGTTTTACTTAGTTCTTTGCTTGTTGAGTTTCAGTTGCATTTTTTGGGCTAAGTTGCTGGTTCTTAGTGGTTCAATCTTTAGAGTTTTGAGTTCTGGTCACGTTTTAGTCACCCAAAA